>NW_028277088.1:3264000-3435000 GCF_059951505.1 Python bivittatus
ATGACCTCAAGGCTCCTGATGCTTCTGTTGAAGGCCAAGACCCTCAGGGCCCTCAAACTGAAACCCAGACATGATGCCTGTTCAGAATAGACCCAGTCGGAATGCTTCCTACAACAGTCAATGGCATTGGAGAGACCTGTGGAATTACGAGCCAGTTTGACGCACCAGACTGAGCAGGGTCTAGTTGTTCATATTCACTCTGCTACCTGGGAAGAGAGCTGGTGGGGGGGGTAACAGAGGAGGAGGAGGTATGCTACGTGCATGAGGATGCACAAGAGGCAGAGGAAGTGCGTGGGAATGTGACGTCGAATGGACTGGAACTCCAGTTGTCAAATGAGTTGAGTTGGCATTCTGAGATGTGGGGAGACCAAGGGAGTCTGTATCTCGGCTGGGATCTGTAGCTGGCGGGTTGCTGACCCTGAAGCACTTCTCCTTGTGGGCCTTGAGCATGTTGGAGAAACGGAAACGCTGACCACAGACGTCGCAAGGGTAGGGCTTCTCTCCCGTGTGGGTCCGGCGGTGGCGTTTCATGTTGGGGCGGCTGGTGAAGCTCTTCCCACAGATCTCGCAGATGTATGGCTTTTCACCTGGAGAAGCGGGATGGGATGGCGGGATGGGGTGGGGTGGGGTGGGGTGGGGGAAGACAGAGATCTTTTCTGAAAATGTTCAGCTGTAGTCATACTTGGCCCAGAACCAATTATCAAGGAAAGAAATGGAAAACTAAGTCAGGGATGGCTTAGGATAGGAATCAAGAAGAATTTGGCATTAGCCGATCAGTGCTACGGACTAGACTTGCCAGCAAGAATCATGAGGTCCAAATGGCGACCATCACGAATGCTAGCCTCACCACACATTTGCTTACTTTCTCTGGAAAGAGGATCTCTTTTTAATTTGGGTGAACCAAATGGCAAATTGTGATGGGCTGTGAGAATAACCATGGGAGGCAAAAGGAAGAGCCGCAGCCTAGGTCTGATAAGAGAAATCTGGGTCCAAAGGAGGAATGGGGGTGGAGAAAGAGTCTCAGAAGAGACCCTCCCAGGTTCTCTGGAAAGTAAAGTCAGGGGAGGGGGAAGTGCTTTCAGACTTGCAAGACTGATGTCAGCGCTTCAAGGTAGTCCAGACAGGAAACAAAAACCATGAGTACTAACACTACTTTTACTCTAAGGTTATAGCAACAGAATCTTGCAAATCTGAAAGTGCTCCCCTTTCCTTTCCTTTCCTTTCCTTTCCTTTCCTTTCCTTTCCTTTCCTTTCCTTTCCTTTCCTTTCCTTTCCTTTCCTTTCCTTTCCTTTCCTTTCCTTTCCTCCCTTCCCCTCCCCCCTCCCTTCCATTTTTTGTCACATTTATAAAGCTGTCCATCTCACAAAGTGACTCTGGGTGGCGTACAACAATTAAATAAAATAACAAGTGGATAAAAACAAACATTATAAAAAGATAAAACGTGATTATTAATTTAGATTTTAAAAATACAAACCCCACGGAGAGGTTCTACATTCTGTAAAACTTTACATTCTAGGGAACTAGGGAGGGTCCCTTCTGATACGCTTTCCCCACCCCATCCCTGCTTTGGACTCAGATTTCTCTTACCAGACTGTTGTCTAGGATGCAGTTCTTTCTCCTGTCTCCCAAGGTTATTCTCACAGCCCATCACACATACATGATTCAGTATAAAGTATGCCCCCGGGACCAAAAAGCCCCCTAACTTCACATTCACAGTGATGTGTTCTGAGCTGTCTACAACTAACTAGAAAAAGATCTTGGGGTAACAGTGGTGAGCAAAATGAAGATGAACTCCAGGTGCTATGGTTATGAAAATGGCAAATTCTATGCTAGGAAGAGTTAGGAAAGAGCAAAAACTGTGTAATGGGCAGAAGGAATAATCCTGAGGAACAGGAAGAAGAACCACTTCCAAGACAATGATCAGATAAAAGAAATCTGAGTCCAGGCCAGAACTGTAACCTGAGAAAGCGTCTCAGACAAGACCCTCCCTAGTTCTCACAAAGATAAAGGGAGGGAGGAAGTGCATTCAGACTTGAAGATTCTGTTACAACAGCTCTATAATAAAAGTAGTATTAGCTTGCATGACTTTGGTTCGGAGTTGGGTCTACCATGAAGGGCTGACATCAATCTTGCAAGTCTGAATGCACTGAATGGGATTATTCACAATTGCTGCGAATGATCAGCCAAGTTTCACGAAAGAGTTGGTGACTCTTCTAGGTAAACAGGAAAGTGCATGAAAAGCGAGTCGGCTGTCTCACCTGTGTGTGTTTTCATGTGCTCATCAAAATACTGCTTCATATTGAAGTCCTTCCCGCACCACTGGCACATGAATTGCTTGTGCCCGATGTGGATACTCATGTGAGAGCGCAACTGGTACTTATACTGGAATCTCTCATTGCAATTCTAGGTGGATTAGCAAGAGAAAAGGAAGTTGCGTGAGAAGGTAACAAACATTTCACTGGATTAAAGTAGAACATATGGTTCTCCCTGTAACGTACATTTGGTTCTTCTAACTGTCCTAGGAGGTAGGCTGAGAGAATGACTGGCTGGCTGAAGGGCATCCAGTGACCTTTGTGGCTAAGTCTGGACTGAAATATGGGTTCATCCAAGCTTCTGATCCAACCTTCCCAACCTGGTGCCCTCCAGAGTTGTTGGGAGGGTAACAGGATTCCCATGCCAACACAGAGAACATCCGGAAGTTACTAAGTTGGAGAAGTTGAAGGAAGTTGGATCACCTTCCTTTATTTTCCTTTCTGGGACAAATCTTGCCGCTCATTTTTTTACTTAATGTGCCCAGGGACCAGCCCAAGTGCTTTGGGCGACACCAAGACCACGAGATGGACATCCCATAGGCACAGCATTGAATCTGCACTCATGTATCAAGGGCCCATCAAAGGATGAGGGCCTGTCGTTGCAACCTTCTCTCCCACATTGCTCCCTGTTTTCATTACTTAAAAGAAATAAAAGAGAAACTACATTATGGAGAGAGAAAGGCCCACCTTTTACACCTGAAATTTCAGGTAAGGTGCAAACATTTTTATCTAAGTAGTTTGATATGCCATTCCTGTTATCTGCAAATACACATGGATCTTTTTAAAAGTGAAATGCAGATGTGGATTGATCAGCCTGCACCTGAACCTGGGTGTCAAACAGAAAACCTCCTTATACTAGAGTCTGATATAAAGGTGGGATTATTAATCACATCAATGATGTTTTCCCAGGCCTTGGAAATGGACACTGGTTCTGAAAGTGTTGACTGTGTGAATGGTCAATCAGATCACACGCAGACATGGATTCTCACCTCACATTTAAATGGCTTCTCACCCGAATGCTGGAGAGAATGTACTTTCAGAGACATGCTGCGCTTGAACGATTTCCCACACGTCTCACAGGTGAAAGGCATGTCCTTGGTGTGAGCTAAAAAGCAGAGAGGAATCAGGGTTGTCTTCTAAAGCTGCCCATGAAGTGCTGAGCCCAGCTACACGATCATCGGCTCTGCTTAAGACACATGACTTCAGATGATCTCTGCCGTGAGAGGTCATCAGCAAGAAGGGTCCCCCGCCACCCCGAGAAGACTAGCAGCTTGGGGTTGGGGGAAAGTTTTGAGTTCATTTCCACGTGAATGAGACTCCTTCTCCTGGAGTCTGAAATGTAAACGGCCTAGCAAGAATAGCACACCGACGCTTCTGTAGCACCGCTACACTTCTGATTATGTGGCCCAGCTCAAAGAAATCCAGGATAAAGATTGGGGGTCATGTTCTAACTCAGTTAGAGCAACTGAAGATCTGGAATGGTTGCAGTAAACCAGATGTCTTCAAGAAGTTCTGGAAATACAACTGTCTGGACACATCACTGCTTCATCCAGTACATCTTATGGCCAAAATGGTTTGGAATTGAAGTGCCAACAAGAGATCTAACTCGATCTCGCAAGGAGAATACAGCTGGAATAATATTGTCACAAACAACTCTTCTGTCATACCAAGGATCACTACCTGAGACCCAACTGGCACTTCTTTTGGGGAGATGGGGAATTTCTGCTTTTCCAGAAGTTGTTAGGACACAACTTCCATCATCCATGATTGCGGTCATATGGGTTGGAACTGACAGGAGTTGGAATCGAACATCTTCTAGATGATCTCAGGTCTCCTGTCTTGCTCTACTCCATCTGCTCCCCCTTCTTCCCTGCCCCACTCACCAACCATGTGTTTCCGCACATGTGCCATCGTGTAGAACTTCTTCTCACAGATCTCGCAGGAGAACTTCTTCTCAGCATAACTGTGGACAATTTTGTTATGCTCGTGCAGGGACCAGAGTTTCTTAAAAGCTTTCCCGCAAGTAATGCACTGCAAGGAAGAATACTCACAGGTCATCTTTGGGGCTGGTTATCATTTTATAAATGAATTGATTCGTTACCTGTTGTAATGTACAAGTAGTCCTCATTTAACGACCATTTAGCAATTGTCTGAAGTTACCATGGAGCTGAAAAAAATGACTTGTGACTGGTCCTCACACTTATGACCATCACAGTACTCCCGCGGTCACGTGATCATGATCTGGGTATTTGGCAACCAGCTCATGCTTATGTTGGTTGCAGCGTCCCGGAGTCAGGTGATCACCATTTGCGACCTTCCCAGCCAGTTTCCAGCAAGCAAAATCAATGGGGAACCATGTGATTAGCTTAACGACCACTGCAAAGAAAGTCGTTAAATTGGATGCAGTCACATGATGCTTCATTTAACGACCGCCCCACTTAATGATGAATGTTCTGGTCCCTACTGTGGTTGTTAAGTGAGGACTACATCATAACATAAGTAATTATGCTCCCAGAAGTCCCTTTCTTTTCCAACCTTATACAGGGTTAACCTTCTTGCCCAACCAGACTTACTCTTATCTAATTTGGACTATAAATTGATTGCCAGTATTTCTTGGATCAATGGCCCTGATTATTTCAGCTTCTAGCTTCCCCCTCCACCTGCCGTCTCCTTCCATCTTCAGACAAGGGGGACAGGAGCTGTTGCAAGACCAAGTATGAAGTGCTCCCTTTCTCAAACTCTAGGTCAAGCCAAGCTGAACTGCAGAAACACACCCTTTCTCCTCTACAGAAAGGTCTTTGCCAACAAACTCACAGTATTAACTTTCCTATTCTGTGGCTGCCTTTAGCAAGAGGCGCTAGATCTGAAGAAAGAGAAATGGATTTTCATAAACTTCCTTATAATCTGTCCAGGCTCCAGAATAACTCTTAATCATGTATTTTTTTTCCCCTCTGTATTGGATTTTTTTTTTAACTTGGGGCATTTTATTTTATTTAATAAATTGGCTGTTAGCTGTCCAGAGTTAATGTACTTAAGATGATCAGTCATATACCTTTTTTAAATAAATAAATACATAAATCAGGGGAACAAAAAAAATCGTTCTGCTTCTATCGATGGCTAGAAAAATAGGGTGTCAGCGAAGATAGGGGAGAGGCAAATTTAATTACTTTGTTTGCTCCGATTCTCTCTTTGGACCACCTCCCCTCTCTTAGCTTTACCTACTTTACAAGATTGTTGTCAGGATTAAAAATCAGGAGATGCAACCGTCCTAAATATGGAGTCAAGCTTCTTGATAATGCAACAGAAGTCAAATAGGGGAAAATGGAGTTTGACCCGGTCTTTCTAAATTCCTCAACTTCTTCCATCTTTTATCCGGCCCCTACAGAATCACCCTTTGGGGAACCAAAGCTGGTTTTTACTTGGTCAGTCACAAGCCTGGATCCCAACCTCACAAGCCAGGGAAGATAGATTGGCTCATATTTTGCCCCCATGTCTTCCCGTTCCCATTTTCTTTTTCTGATTGTCCAGGCTGCTGCTAAATGCCCAGACACGAGAAAAAATATGTGTGTGCCCCTTGGCACCAGGCGAAGCACACACACTCCGCTTTTCTTCTCACCTGATCCAGAGTCAGTTCTGAAAGTTCTCCCCTTCCCTCACTGCAGTTCTGCGTCCTACCACTTACTGGTGCTGCCGGATTGCGAAATGCTACATTTGGCAGCCAGAAACACACACACACAGACACACACAACCACCCACAAAGCATCCTTTTGCAAAGAATTCAGATTGAATTGGCAGACTCCTGCCAGATGATCTGGATCACAACTCCCTCTCTGAATTGCACAGCTCCAACCCACTGTGCAAGCCCGTTTTCAGCTGGGAATGGACTCAGGACAGAAGGGCCGGGGAGCCCATCGCTAAACGTGCTCCAAGATCCTTGTCCAGGTCATTCCTGGACTAAAACAAAACAGAAACTGTGCTAAGGAGGGAGATCACGTCTCCCAGTTTCCTGCAAGGGAGCTGTGGAGTCTGAGAAAGGAAACACAGGGCAAGAAGGACCACGCCACAATTGCTCTGAGCGACAAAAGCCACAATTATTCCTTTCTTTTCAGGTGGCTTTGAGATGCACGTGCAATCAGTTGCGGTAGTCCAGATTTACGAAAGAGAGGAACGATGCCACCCAAGGGGACGTTGACTTGCCCAACTATTCCTTCCTCTTACGCTCAGCAAGGAGCTTTGGGGAATTTTTCAAGCATGAAACTAATATTCTCTCTGCCCAGCCCACCTTGCAAGGTTGTTGTTGGGTGTGAATTAGGAAGAACCAGGTTCTGACATTCTGCAAATCAGTGAGAGCCATACTGTTTGGGTGGGTTTCTGACCCTTTGTGGTTCTTCCGACCTTGTAATATTAGGAGCTTCCCACCCACCTCCATTTTTTCCGCAATTGGTTTATTTATTTAATTAAATTTAGTGGCCGCCCAGCTCCTGACGAATTACACTTTTAAAAAGTCAGAAAACTCTGCAATATTAAAAAAAAAAATACTTCCAGAAAAAGAAAACATACAGTAAACCCAAGACGTTTACATTTTTTTGGTATTTTATCTTTTATCTCCTTGTTCCCTGCCTAGCATCTATTTGATTTGGGGCAAGATATAAATTTATTTGGCATAAATAAAGCCATAAATCATGATGGTGTTAAACTTGGCCAGGGGTCAACAACCTACACTTTGGGGGCAAAATGGGAGATTTGCAAATGGGGCGTTTTTTTCTCCTTTATTCTTTTCCCCCAAAAAAGGGTGAGAATGGCAGGGAGTCCTTAGGGAGGCCAGTTGCCCCCTTTTCTCCAAAGAAACACCCCACAAACTATTTCTCAGGGGCACTATTTTTGGCCACGGTGGGGAATGTGGAAGGGTGGAATTGGCTTTTGGCTCCCATCGCCACCCTTTAAACTCTCCCCCGCTAAAGAAAAAAGGTCAAGAAATCATCTATGGCCCCCAGTTTGTCAGGAGAGCAAGCTGTTGAAGGAAAATCAGGCAGGACGGGAATGTTAGAACTGGGATGATGTCTCGACTTCCACTGGCTGGGAACGATGTCTCCAACCGGGCTCCCACCAAGACCTTGAGAACAGCAGCCTGTAGGAGAAACAAACACGAAGTGAGATCAAGGAGGTCCTCACCTGAATGTTCTTCTCACAGTCTGTCTGATGGTGCAAGAGTAGCTCGCTCTCCAGCAGAAACCTCTTGCCACACTTGTCACAGATCTGCATGCGGCTGTGCGTGACGTTCATGTGTTTCTCCAGGTACCAGCGGTTGTTAAAAACCCGAGGGCACTTCTTGCAGGGGTAATGCTGCTTCTCCTCCAGCTTCACCTTCTGGCCATGGCTATCCTGTTCCTTCTTCTGCTTCTTGCCTCTCTGGTCCTCCCCTTCCTCCTCGGCTGCTTCCTCTTCCTCTTCCTCCTCCTCCTCTCCTCCTTCTTCCATCATTGTGGCAACTTCAGTGGCTTTTTGGGAGACAGCTGACTTGGTGGCCTTGGCAAGTTGTCTAGTCCTGTGGGGTGCTCCAGCCTTCTCCCCTTTGATCTCATCCACTGTGTCATTACTGTCATTGTCCCCTTTGTCCTCTTCTTCCTCCTCTTCCTCCTCCTCTTCCTCCTCTTCCTCCTCCTCCTCTTCCTCCTCTTCAGAGGTATCTTCCAGGTCTTCCTCTTCAGAGTGCTCATCTTCATCCCCCACGTCTGCATCCTCATCTTCATCTTCCCTGCCCCCGTTTTCCTGCTCTCGATCCCCCACAGAGGAATGCCCTTCTCCTTCTGTCTGCCCAGCCTCTGTGGCCACAGTAGCCACTTGGTCAGCAGCCGAGGGCTGTCCCTCTGTGCCTTTAGAGACATTGAGGGTCTGGTTGTTAAGGTTGACCTCCACAATGATTTGCTCACCACGGCTGTAGGAGCCTCGGCTGGCCAAGTGCGCCTCAGACGTGTCCCCTTCCATCTTGCAGACAGGAGGAACACCACTCTTCTCCTCCTTGTAGAACTTCTTGCTGGCCACGGCAGGATGGTTCTGGTTGCCATCCTCCACCCGCACAGAATACGGGATGTTCCCTTCTCGGGCGAAGATCTTGGGATGTGGGGGATCCATTTCTTGCTTGATGTCACAGTAGAACTGGGGAGGTGGCCCAGTTTTGCTACAGTCGTCTGGAGTCAAGGCCATATTGTTGGTCATGGCTAAGCTGAGAGCTCGGGTGCTGATGAGCTCCTGGCAGGAGGAGGCAATGCTGCTCATCTGCAAGACAGATGCTGCATTCAGGACATCCTGAATGTTGGAGGCGTTGACTAGCAGTTTCGAGGTATAGATGAAATCCAGGATCTGCTGAAGGCCGAGGGAGGTCAGCACCTCCAGGGAGAGCTCCACCCGCTGGAGCTGCTTGTTCTGGGTGAAGAGAGAGTGAAAGAACTGGCTGTAGGCTGCAAGGACCCCCTTGTGAGCTGGGAAGATGCTCTTCTGTTGCACCAGGACAATGTCCACGTCGCACAGGTCTGGCTGGAAGAGGCGTTGCTCATTCAGCCTGTCCATCAAACAAGTGAAGTGGAGGGCCGCATCTTCTACCAGAGAGTACTCAGGAGCAGGGTAGTCTGCTGTCTTCTCAACTATCAGCTGCCGGAAGGAAGGAAGGAAGGAAGGAAGGAAGGAAGGAAGGAAGGAAGGAAGGAAGGAAGGAAGGAAGGAAGGAAGGAAGGAAGGAAGGAAGGAAGGGAGGGAGGGAGGGAGGGAGGGAGGGAGGGAGGGAGGGAGGGAAGGAAGGAAGGAAGGAAGGAAGGAAGGAAGGAAGGAAGGAAGGAAGGAAGGAAGGAAGGAAGGAAGGAAGGAAGGAAGGAAAAGAGAGAAAGAAAGAACAGGTTAAAGCAACATTGGAGGTCATCTCAACCCTCTTTCTTGAAATGGCCTGATCCCACCAAACGTCAGATGCTGCTTTGGTATCAATGCTCATGCAACCTTGTAAATTCCATCGTGGTAATACACCTATTTCCATCTATGCCCTTCCCAGAGCAGGGGTTCACATGTGTTCTTTTTTTCTCCCCCCCCCCTTTTTTTGTAAGCCTTCAGGCCTGGACTGTCTTAGCCTCCTAGCTGCATATATATCCTCTCTGTGCTGCAGACAGCTATAATGCGTGAAAGGGGTAAATCCAAACACCATGCGCCCTCTTACAGCACATGCAAACAGGGTGGGATTGTCTGGTGGACAAACGCCACTGCGCTCACCACCTGCCATACAGCAAAACATCAACAGAGACATTAACGTGGAGCATTCACCCAGACTTCAACCTCTGGAACGGCATCTGGATTAGATCAACATTTCCGACTTAGGGTTTCTTTATTACAGCACTCCAAGACCCCAAGTATGCAAAACGCAAAGTCCGTAACCGGCTACTTTTACTCACTAATCTTAAAAATACGAATATTCTGCAGTCATCTCAGTGCGAATTCTACAGGCGCCGTAACAATATTTAGAGGCATTTAGTGAGATTTAAGGTCTTGCTAGTCTAATCTTGTGACTGTGCCGTTCTCCAACATCTGGCCACAGCTGGAACAGACAGCGCCTACGGAGAAGACCATGGGCTCAATGAAAAGAGAATAAAGGTGAGTCGCAATTAGCGTGGGTTTGAAGAATGCGGCGTTCGATTTAGTGTGAATTGTAAGTTGACACCAGGTCGTGTTTAATGCGACCCTCAATTCAGTTAATGTGAGGCTGGTGTGTGCGCAGCTGCGGTTTGACACGCTGCTCATCTTGGTGTGTGCAAAATGGAGAAAAGGAAGATTCCACGAGAGGAAAACAGTACAAGAAGCTTGCTATTACATTAGAGCAAAAATTTGATGCAATTGAACAACATGAACGTGGTCATAGCAACGCTAAAATAGGACAAGATGCTGGAATCCCTCAATCTATGGTAGAATTTTTTTGTTTTTATTCTGCTTTCTAGAACTATTCTGTGTCTTTGATAACCATACATTTGAATTAAAAGTATGGTCAATCCTTTACTGTAATATTTCATTAATGTACATATAAAAATTCATGTTTAATTTTTTCCATTGCCTATTTGATCCTTTACTGTAATATTTCATTAATATATCTATAAAAATTTATGTTTAAATGTTTTCATTGCCTATTTACACTGAGCTGGAACCAATTACCCTATTTTCCATAGAAAGATCACTTTGAATGGTGCAAATTGACCTTACTAATCAAGACCTACCTGTATAACTAAAATGAACTTACACCAACTTCCTTCACTGTCTTGGTCTTCTTGCAAACCAGACTTGGTTCTACCACCTCCATCCAGCCCTTCAAACAGCGCCTTTTCTTCTTAAATTTCTCGCCCCCCTCTTTTCCAGAATCTCATCCATTCCTTCCTTTCCACCCATTCACTCTTCCTGCACACACAGGTAGTCCTCACTATCCGACCACAATAGGGGCCAGAATTTAGGTTGCTAAGCAATTTGGTTGTTAAGTGAATCGGAGCTGATTTTATGAGTTTTTTTTTATGAGGGTTGTTAAGTGAATCACCATGGTCGTTACGTGAATCACATGGTCGTTAAGCGAATCCAGGTTCCCCAATGAACTTTTTTGCCAGAATTTGCTTAATGATGATTTGCTTAATGACCACATGATTCACTTAATAACCGTGGTAATTGGCTTAACGAACCTCATAAAAAAGGTCGCAAATAGCGATCATGTGACCGCAGGGGTCATAAAGCACATTGTCATAAGGCCATTGTAACTCTGGACTGTTGTTAAATGAACAGTCATTAAGCAAGGACTGCCTATATTTGTTTTGCAATTTGATCCAACTTCATTCTCTGTATATGATCAAACCAACTCAAACTGGATCTTTCTTACTAGCCACTGGCATTTGTATTCAGTCTGCTTTCATCCGGCACCCACTCGTTCTTGACCTTGTGTCTGGTTTTACTGCACATATTTCCTAAGTACAGCTAGTCCTCATTTAGTGACTGCCTCATTTAGCAACTGTTCGTAGTTACAACAGCGATGAAGAAATCACCTTGCAACCAATCCTCACATTTACGATCTTTGCAGATTGGTAAAGCAAAGGAAAACTGAAGGAAAATCATAAGCACAGTCGCGGGTTCACTTAGCAATCACTTCGATTAGCAACCGAGGTGCGCATCTCGATTGTAGTTGCTAAACGAGGACTACCCGTATCCCATTCCCATTGCATTCAACTTGTTATGGTTCTCCTGTCATACCCAAATCTTGCTTGTATATTAGCATGTAGGCAGAAGCATAGCTATTTTTGCTTCTTTTCACAAATACCCATTCCACCCAATAGACCATATATCATCCACTACCTACCCACATTTACACATCCAAATAGTTCTCCCTCTATTTCCCTAACTTTAGTAAACATTCACCTACTTGTTCTAGGTTTTCAGTAGTTATGTAGAACCTGCAATCGTTTGCTTCACTTTCTGGGTCAAGCACCTGGGTCTTTGATACAAGGATTTTCAAATCAATGTTCCTTGTTGCATTATACAACATCCATGGGATCACCACTGTCAGGACTCATAGCAGAGATTGTAATGCAACGCCTAGAAGCTATAGCACTGCCACACATACAACCTAAAATATGGATATGACACACCTATACAACATCTTCCAACAAAATGGATACCCACGTAACTTTATCAAAAAGTGCCTGACCACTCAACCTACTACAACACAACCCACACAAGCCATGAAAAGGATCACACTGCCATACATCAGAAACATCTCAGAAACTACCAACAGATTATTACAACCACATGGCATCTCTGTAGCACACAAACCAACAAAATCACTCCAAAATATCTTAAGCAAACCCAAAGACCCAGTGGCCTGAGAAGAAAAACCATGAGTCATCTACAACATACAGTGTCAGGACTGCAACAACCACTATGTAGGACAGAGAGACAGAAGGTGTGCAGAGCACATCCATGAGCACCAACCAGCAGTCAGAAGACATGATGAAAATTCTTTAATCTCACAACACATGGCAGACTCAACCACAGTTTTAACTGGGAAACTGTCAGCATTTTAGACCAAGCCAAATCCAAGTATGCAAGAGAATTCTTGGAAGCCTGGTATTCAGACAAGGCAGCAATTAACAGACATATAGAGATTAATAGCATCTACATACTATTCAAAAGAGACAAAAGACCAGAAGACTGCCTCACCAGCATTCAATCACCAGCAGTCATCTCCAGCAATCATCACCCAGATAAGCAAAGGTCACCGCCAGGCACACAATCAAGCAGTCAACAGATGCTAATCAATGAACTACCAGAGGAGCAAAACAGAACCCCCACCCCCACCAGCACTGGCAAAGCAGGCCACAGCAGATAAATAGAGAGCAAACCTCATCCCATTTTAGCGCTGAAGATGTTACCTAGCCGGGTAATGAAACGTTTGCAAGAAAAGAACCCAGCTCAGAGAACCCCACGGACTCCACAGTTCAACCCTGAGCTACACATATTAGCCTCCATTGCTTCCATTTATCTCACACAGGTTCCATTTCCATCTTATATTGCCCTTACTGCAGTTAGCAATCAACCTTCAACACTATATTCCTGCAAAACATTCCATAATTCAAGCTTACTCACGTCATCATAAGCTTTCTTTAACTCAGCAAATCGACAATAGACCTCTCGCGTTCATACATTTCTCGGTTAATTAATTAAATGCTGTCAATCTGATCACGGTCATACATTTGAACCATTTCCCCATCGGGTTAAACTTTACAATTTGGGGGGAGCTTTGGGGGGAGAGTTGCAAAGGGGCACCAAAGGGTCGAAGATGAGACATATAATCCTGGAGAACATCAAGCTAAACAATTCATGGTAGAGTCACGGCTTAACTCAATAGATAGCAAGTTTCTATGTTTCGCCACCTGTGAGCTAACCCCCTAGTAACTTTTGTAGCAACCCTACATCTTACCCTAGTGCAGTGTTTCTCAACCTTGGCAACTTTAAGATGTGTGGACTTCAACTCCCAGAATCCCCTGGCCAGCATGGGTGGACTTCAACTCCCAGAATCCCCAGCCAGCATGCTGGCTGTGGAATTCTGGGAGTTGAAGTCCACACACCTTAAAGTTGCCAAGTTTGAAAAACACTGCCTTATAGGGAGAAACCCCTGAGTGAGGGTCCAGTACTTTTGTGTCTCTCTTGAGTCTGGATCAATCTAATCGTGTATGTTTTAAAAAAGAACTCGTAACAGCGGCATCTTCCGAAAGAAGGGCTGCATTTCTGCTGTTGGGAGAGATCCAGCCTTGGAGCATCAAAGAGACTTAATTAAGAGAAACTACCTTCAGTGACTGAACTTTCTCCGGTGAAAGCAAGGAATTTTCTTTTTTTTTTTAATGTACTACTGACTTTCACATAGGAGGAATCCTAGTAGCTGCTGCTCTAGATCCCTGTTCTGGGATCCCTGAAAGTGAATTGCAACCCATTAAAAACCACGACTCGTTTGCTATGTCAACAGAATTAAAGGATGAATTAAAGCACGCACACCTTCTTTTCTTTCTCTTCTCTTTTTTTTAATTGCTAGGGGCAAAGTATCACCTCCAAAATTGTCAAGTCGCGTTTAACAAGTTCCCCAATTGCGATCTGCAGCAGGAAAGAGAAACCGCAGCTCCCTCCTAAACCAAAAGGTGCTGTGATTCCCCAAGCAGGAAAATTGCTCCGATGAAAAAGAAATAAAAAAGAGGTTTTAAAAGTGCTGGCAGCAAGTCCAGCCTTCCTGAGAAAGTGGCAGAAAAGCAAAAAAACGCCCAGCTTTTCTGTCCTTGCCCTGGATCTTAAAATTTGCACAATTTGCAATGGCCAGATTCCGTGGATTTTTTCCGGTGGCTAAACTGAGAGGCCATTGGCTGACCCGCTGTGATGTCGCAGAACGTTGAGAATGCTAAGCATCCAGAGAAACGCCAAACTCCTGCAAAATTACAAATGTAAACTAGAAGTGGAACCAGAAAAAAAACAAAACAAAACCACCCCACACCCAGCAGTTACGAACCTGGAGAAACAGATACGGTTCCACATCTTCTACCACCACCCAGAATCCCTGGTCTTGCTGACTTGCAAACTGCAGAAACTTCTCTGGATCCTCGAATTATTGACAGCTCATCTCGGCTCTGCCACTCCAACGTCAGCTAGCCTCTGCAGAGGTGTTGGCAATGCCCTAGCCCCCTTGTGCAATCCTAGGGACTAGAAACTTTCATTCACAGGAATGAAAGAGCCAAGAATTTCAGGGTATTCATAGCTGAGACATCTCCTGCAAGGCCAGGGTAAAATCTACGCTGCTGGTCAAAAGCAGGTTTTGGCATCCGGTTCTGGGCACACCGTGCCCTCTAAAACCACTGTAGAATCTGGCCCTGGTCTGATTTTGACCCTCTTGCTCCCTTTCTCGTGGTTTTTGGATTTCCCAAGCCAGCTGTGTTAGATTCTGCCCTTTTGCAGAGATTTATTTCTGATTGCTCTGTCTCTCCACCCCACCCTTCCAATTTTCTGACTCGTTTTCTGAAGCTGATGTTTGTGCCTTGGCTCAAAAGCTAGGGAAAGTTTAGACCCTTGGATTAAACAAATATCATGGTTAAATCTTTTTGGAATTCCTGGGAAGTGGGGGAACCATGAAAGCCATCTGTTGAAAACATAGGTGGTTGCCAACACGCATGATGCAAGGAGACCGATTAATTGCACAAGAGATGACAGCCGCCGAGCAGAAACGCGGAAAGAGGCTGACACTGAACCGAAAAGATCAACTCTGCAAGAGAAGATGCTGGTAGGCAAGTTAGATGGCCGACTTCGGCCAACAGCTACGGAGAAACCCACCGAGAATCCCTGATCTGTTCTAGATCCCTCAGCCTCCTCTTAGGAACTGCCTTCTTTTCTCAGACTAAGATTTCGTATCAGGAAGGATGACGGATTCCTAGAATGGGAAGGGATCCTTGAGGTCATCTGGTCCAATCTCTTCTCCCCATCTCTGCGAGACGGTTGCTTGGTGTTTTCTTCAAAGCAACTTAGATGCTCCTCCTTCTGATCTCCGTTTTTGAAGAAAGCAGCGAAAATATATCTTGGTCTGTGGAGGAAGGGCTGCAAAACTCCTTCAAAAATTATTATGATTTATTGCATGGGCCTTCGGAGCCATTTCAGAGTACCATTTGAGTGAGATTCAAATGAAACATCTGGTCTAATGGGTTAGCTTAAGCGTCTTCGTTCAATAAAATTGATTGCAAATGGAGGATCAGCCAGGAGCGTAATGGGACTGCAAACAAAGCAAATGCAATTTCTGATGGTATCAATAGAAGTATACTTTCCAAATCCCAGAAAGTCACTGTTCCAATCTAGTCTCCTTTGATCAGACCTCACCTTGAAAACATCCAGGTCTTAACCCACTTTAAGAAGGTTTCAGAGAAATTGGAAGAGATTTAGAGAAGAACAAATGATCAGAGGGTTAGAAAATATGTCCTTTGCAGAGAGATTGAAGAATAGGATCTGGGTATGTTTTGCCTTGAAGATTAAAGGAGATAGGATAGGACTTTTCTAATTCCTGAAAGGAAGTCCCACCCAAGAGGTCAGGAACTCTTTCCCCTCGTTCCAAAAAAATGGGTTTAAGTTACAAGGAGGCAGACTCCAAATGAATGTTAGCCAAAACTTCCTAACAGTAAGAACAGTTCAACAGTGGAACCAAAGACATACAGCAGTGTTTCTAAACCTTGGGAACTTTAAGGTGTGTGGACTTCAATTGCCAGAATTCCCCAGCCAGCTATGCTGGCTGGGGAATTCTGGGAATTGAAGTCCACACCGCTTGAAGTTGCTGAGGTTGAGAAACACTGACCTAGAGAGCCGGTGGGTTCCCTTTTGCTGGATACCTTCAAGCCGAGACAGGACAGCACCCCGTCTGGGGTGCTCAAGACGGGATGCCTGCCCTGAGCATGGAGCATAGATGACCTCCATGTTCCCCACCGACCTTAGGATTCCCTGACAGCAAATGCACACAGCCAACCAGTCCTGTGTCCAATCCAGCATGCAAAAATGCCCAACCAGAGTACGAACGGTCACAGCAAAGGGCAGGAGTTAGCTCATTCTGGCTGATCGATGAATCAACTTTGAAATAAAGGAGACTCCATCTCCATCTTACAGGCCATCCCTTGCTGGAAGGAGTCATGACCCAATCTGCTTAGGCGAGGAGGGGGACTCAGGTCAGGCAGGGACCGAGTTGCACTGGGGGGACTAGTCTAGATGACCTCTGAGCCCCCTTCCCACTTATACGTTCTATGGTCCCATTTAGTAGAGCTATAGCACATCTTTTCTCCAGGAGCTCAAGGCAGATGGTAGGGGGAGGTTCTCCCTTCCTTTTATCCCTCTCCCCACAACCACCACCTTGCCAGGTAGGCTGGGCCAAGAGGGAGGGACCGCTCCCCAGTCCCCCAGGGAGCCTTCATGGCTGAGGGAGGACCACAGCGTGTGGGGGCTGGCAAAGAAGATCTCACAGATATCTCCACCGAAACCGCGGGACATATCCACTTGGCGTCAGATGTTGGGATCCAAGCGCGCCACTGTGCTTTTCGCGACGCTGTTGCTTCTGCGCCTATGTGCTACAATCAGCTGTCTATCTAAAACAGTGCTTTACAACCTGGGCAACTTTAAGAGGGGTGGACTTCAACTCCCAGAATTCCCCAGCCAGCATGGCTGGCTAGGGAATTCTGGGAGTTGAAGTCCACCCCTCTTAAAGTTGCCCAGGTTGAAAAACACTGCTCTCAAACCATGCTTGGCTCCGATTAACGAGACCTCTCGGCTTCTCGCAAACTAAGATCCGACCTACCTCCTTCTGCTCAAAACGCTAAGAATGCAGGGCCACGTTTTGGATGGGACTGGATTTGAAAACCTAATTTAAGGTTTATCGCAGGGTGCCAAGGGACAGGCGCTGACGGTCCGGCTTTGTATTCTAAACACCAGGCCTGCTCAAGTTTTATTGACCGCCCTGGGCTGTTTCTGCACGGTGCAATTAAACGGGATCAGAAACGGGAACCCATTCGGAACAGATTCCGCCGTCACCGGTTGCCCGACGTGAATCTCAGCTTTCATTTCCTGCAAACGTCCCCTTTTCCCACTCCCCAGTTTTAAACTTTTAAATGGCTGGCTGCAGGCTGAAGGGCTGAATTTTGATTTCCTTGCTGTAATCAGCCCCGATGCGTTTATGCACCGACGCCCCCCCCCGGCATTTGTTAGAAGGGGAAGTGCAAAGACATGACACGGTGAAATTTTAATCATATCTAATAAAATAAGGTATGAGACAATGCATGACATGATTAAAAAAGAAACCCACCCAATTTGTGTAGGGGAGGAAGAATGTTCAGCTTTTCATTCTCGACATCCAGTCCCATTAAATATTACTGATTGCTCTCCAGCCCCTGAAAATTAGTTTTTGTCTGCTCCAACTACACACTACCCAGTTCTGGAAACTAGCCGAACCAAGTTAGTTACAAAGCGAGTGGCTACGTTAGCATGACATGCAAAGCTTTCACCCAGAAGCACATGAAGCCCCCTCCTTGCTGCATTGAGATCAAACAGTTAAATCTATTTTATTTCAAAGTGCTTTCAGTCTTAGCTGACTGACTGGGGGGTGCCCACCTTTGCTTTTTGATTATTTTGGGGGTTCTGATTGTCTCATTTATTATTAGGTCTTCAGGTTTTGCTCACCATGGAGAGCCCTTTGGTATTAGGACGGGCTCTCAGGATTGCAAAGAAAATAAAATAAATTGCATTCATTTACGATTCAAGCTGTCGTGGAAGAGCAGGAAGAGGGTTCATGCCAGAATCAAATTAAGGATGTTCTGTGAACTCAGCAATATTCAAATCATGCTTTTTGTTAGCATAAAAGGTGATGTCACTTAAAACACACACACACACACCAATCCAGGATGCAAACAGCTCGGATTTGTGCTGAGAAAGACGATGCTAATACGCACATCTTTACGTGCATTGTGTTTGCATTCCTGCCCCAATCTCGAAGGGATCAAATTAATCCTGGCTGATAAAAATTTTTCCCTGTGGTCCTTCCAGTGCAGAAGCGTGACTCCTAAATCTCAGGAGGACCCTGGCCAGACCAGCAGAAAGTCTAACTCCAGTTGTCTGTTAGCCGTGCCTTAGTGTGGTCCATTAGCCGTGCCTTTGTGGACACACAAGGTACCTTCACTCCCAGTGATTTTGCTGTTTCTTTCTCTTTCTTCATGCCAAAAAGCGCCTTTGAACAGCGTCCCCCAGTGACAGATGGGAAAGGTCACTATGGTGTGGTTAGCTCCAAGCTTGGAAGGTCAATCACCTCTCCAACCTCTTTCTTCTCCTCCTGCCAGCATTTCTAATTCTAAAGAGCTTCAACGCTCTGATCAAGAAGGTACGTAGAGGGGGAAGATGTACGAAGGCCTCCTGCACATGTACAAAGATGCACAAAGCATTTCTCAAGGAAGGTTTGGAACCCACTGGAAACTGACCCCGCAGGTTTGGGACATGTTGTGTCTGTAGATGCAGAAACGGACATCTTGGTTGGGCTCCTCAAAAAGGTATTGCTAATGTCCTGTCAACATGTACAAAATTTCTCCACGAGGAGAAGGCTGGAACCAAGACTTAGGTGCATGGGGGGCGGGGGGTAACTGCACAAGTTCTACTCCTGTTAGTAAGTTTCCCTTGTAGAACTCTACCCACGGAAGGCAGATGGAGAATGGAATCACAGTGCTGCCTGCTGAATCTTCCCGTATCCAGGAGATGGAATAAAGGGACTGTTAGTGAGAAACCTGAGCATGCATCGGTTGACTTCTCTATGTGGTGTCCCTAAATTGCCACCTGAAGTTAGCAGTGGTGTAGCAGGAGATTCATTTTTTTCATGACGACCCTAAGATGAGCAATTGCAAATGGTCCTTCGACCTCTTTAGCAGAACTCTTCAATCTTTTGAAGTTCGGGTTCTGCCTACCCGATAATTCATTCCATTTGTGTCTTGTTATATCTGCATCCTGCAATTCTGTCAGGAACATAAGGCGGCACATAAAGAGGGGGGGAGTCTACTCTCAGTTATGCTTAAAACAACCACCCTATAAGATAGGCAAGGCTGAAGCAGAGCAACTGGCTTCAAGTCACACAGTAAACTAAATCTAAGAGCTGATTTAAACCAAAAAATAATGCGTTCCATTTGAACACATTTTTTTTTACAACTGCACCACCCTACTCTTTATTTCTATTAATGTACTGTAAATCTTCTCCAATGTTTCCTGAAGGACAACAGACTTTCATTGTCTCTTTCAAGCTTCCGCTCTATTTTAACATTATAAACACTCAGGACACATTGATATTTTATGCAAACCAAGTCTGCTCAATTTGG
Source organism: Python bivittatus (assembly GCF_059951505.1). Lineage (NCBI taxonomy): Eukaryota > Metazoa > Chordata > Lepidosauria > Squamata > Pythonidae > Python > Python bivittatus. The sequence goes on from NW_028277088.1 coordinate 3,283,731, forward strand.
TGGGCTGCGGAACAGATCTGCCCTTGCCACCGTCTACTGGTACACAATCCTTCTTGGATTGGTTTTTGTTAATGCATTTCTCCTCCAGCCAAAAAGGTGTGCATACGATCTGTACTGCACAAAACAGTCCTGCCCACAAGCTTCTAGCATCAGGGCTGAGTGCCAAGTGCGAAATTGGCTTTTTAAAAGGAAACCACAGGTCAGGAGTTTGCTAACTGAATCAAGACTACGGGTGTGGAGTGGAGGGGGGGAAGTCCTCTCCGGCAGGAGTCTAAATATAGGTTGAATTCACAATCCAGAGATGTATGCATTAAAAAAAACAACAACTGTGTGGTTGCAACTAGTTAGAACTAAAAAGAAACCCTGAGGCTGGATCAGGCCGTAAGTTCATCCGGTTCAGCATCCTCCTGAGTCAGAGAATTTGCAGCTGAACGCATCTGGGAAGTTTACCATCCAAAAGTGAGTGGTGAGAGTCCCTTCCTTGGACCTTTCCCAGCAACCAGCCTTGAAGGCCAGTTTTGATCATTTAAGTGGGAGTCAAGAGCCTCCAGTCTATAGAACATCCCCCCCATCCAAGAACCACTGCTGAGTTCCCCAAAATGAGGGCAAAAGTTGGCTCTTGGGATGTGAGATTTTATTTTTGATCCACCTCCACCAGTTAGTGCTATTAGAAAAATACTTATTGCCATTACAGTTAGTCCTTGTTTAGTGACCACAGTTGGAGACAGCAACTTGGCCATTAAGCAAAGTGGTTGCTAAGTGAAACCGCCACTGTGCTTACGATCTTCCTTCTGCTTTCCTTTGCTTTACAGCCCTGCGAAGGTCGTCAATGCAAGGACAGGCTACAAAGTGACTTTTCCATCACTGTCGGAAGGAAGGAAAAAAGGAAGAAGAGAGGAAGGAAAGAGTGGGGGGGGGAGGGAGGGAGGGAGGGAGGAAGGAGGGAGGGAGGAGTATTTCTGTGAGGCTAATCCCATGGCCCATCTAGCGAAGTATCCTCTTGGTCTGGGGCCTGGTTTTCAACTTTTGGCAGATATCAAAGCTCCCACCGGCTTGTTGCGCAGCTAATGCTATGCTAGGAATGTGAGCTGGGGCTAAAGCATGGAAAGAGCAACGGGAAGAAGAGCCAACATGCGGAACTTCTGCCAATCTGATTTAAAAAAAAAATCTGGGGCGAAAGCCACCAAAGCATCTGTTGCTCTGGAAAAAGGCAGAAATTCCCATTTCACCACTAGCCATTGGGATGAAGACAGAGGGGAGCGCTCCCTTTCGGGGCACGGCCACAAGCTGATGAAGCAGGAGGTTTACTTCAGAGCTGGTGGACCAGGTTTGGGGGGCCCAAGTCACACGACTGAACGCCCTGCAAACTATTTCCCATTCCCAGAATTCTAACATCAAAACACTGATGGGTTAGTTGCTTTCCTGACAGGCTAATTTTTTGGCTGCGGGATCCATTTCTTTTCCGGATGTAACCACCCAGCAGCACAAGTTTGCCAGCTGTGATGTGGAAACAGGCTTTCTTCATCATCTCTGATGGATTAGGTGCCATCAGGTCATTGCTGGCTCTTAGCGACCACGTAGACCAGTGTTTTTCAAACTTGGCCACTTTAAGATGTATGGGCTTCAACTCCCAGAATTCTGGGATTGAAGTCCACTCCTGCTGGCTGGGGGATTCTGGGAGTTGAAGTCCAGATATCTTAAAGTTGCCAGGTTTGAAAAACATTGATATAGATAGGCCTTCTGTGGGATGATCTGTCCTCAACGTGCTCCTTCAGGTCTTCCAATGGTGCACCCATCGGTGCAGTAATTGAGTCCTTCCCTCTTGCTGCTGGTCGTCCTCTTCTTCTCTTTCCTTCCATCTTTCCCAGCATCAGAGCCTTCTCCAGAGAGCTGGGTCTTCTCATGATGTGTCTGAAGTAGGATCACTTGAGCCTGGTCATCTGTGCCTCAAGTGAGAATTCTGGGTTGATTTGTTTGATGATCTATCGGTTCATTCTCTTGACTATCCATGGTATTCTCAGGAGTCTTCTCCAACCCCAAAGTTCAAAAGCTCTTCCTATCCTGGTTCTTCAAACTCCAACTTTCACATCCTTAGAGCGTCACAGGGCTTCCTCATCTGCTAGCATAAACCAAGCTTTGTGACATTTCCACACAGAGGAAGTGATTCCAAGGAGCATCCATACAATCATTGTTTGCAATCCCCAAATGCTGACATCTTCCTGGCTGAGTCCATCTGAGCATGTGCAGAGTTAACTCTTAGGTTTGGAGGAGAAGGGCTTCTAGATCTCTTAGCCTTGGAAGATCATCCTTCTTTGATGAACACAACCCTTCCATATTTGGATGGAAACTTTCTGAATATGGCCAAATTTGTTATCCTCTCCCACAACCCCTGGGAAAAAGTTAGTGCCTGCTTTGGCCAGACCCACCTCAAGTCTTCTATCTGGTTCTGGCCATCCCGCTTTCAGAAGTATTCAGAGAAATTGGAACTGGTTCAGAGAACGGCGATGAGGATAATCAAGAGAAACAAAATGATAGGAAACAGATTAAAGGAGTTGGGTATGGAGATGACTGAGGGATCCTCCAAGATCTGAAAGGATGTCACCCAGAAGAAGGCCTGTTCTTTCTTGTTCCACAGTGCAGGACATGGACCAATAGGTTTAAGTTACAGGAAAACAGATTTCAATGTAATGTGAGAAAAACAATTCTTACAGAATTTTGACAGTGGAACCAAAGCTGCAGAGATGTGGCTGGCTCTCCTTCACTGGAGGTGGTCAAGCAGAGGCTAGACAGTCATCTATCAGACATGCTTTAACTTAGATTCCTGCCCTGACCAGGAGGTTGAACTAGATCAGGGTTCCTCAACCTTGGCAACTTGAAGACGCATGGACTTCAACTCCCAGAATTCCCTAGCCAGACTTGCTGGCTGGAGGATTCTGGGAGTTGAAGTCCACACGTCTTCAAGTTGCCAAGGTTGAGGAACCCTGAACTAGATGACCTCAAGGATCTTAAGAACTTATGATTCTAGGAGCAGTTCAACCACGGAACCAATGACTCAAAGACGTGGTGGGCTCCCCTTCCCTGGATGTCTTCTAGCAGAGGCCCGACACCTATCCACTGCAGAAGCTTTAAGTTGGATTCCTGTGCTGCCCAAGGTTAGACTAGATGGTCTTACGTTCCCCTTCCACCTTTATGATTATAGTGGTTCAATGACTTCAAGACCTGAGAGCTGACCTGCTGTTTGACCTCAACTGGATGGTGACAAGGAAGAGGAAACATTGGGCTCCTTAGCTCAAATTATGGATAATCAGAAAAGGGGGCCCTGTTTAAAGATGTTATGGAGCAACGCTTAGGGGTCTTCAGATGCATTGTAAGTGCAACTCATCTGGGGGGCATCAGCGTGGCATCGACTAACACAGGCCTTTCTGGTCTCGTTGCCTCAATGGTAGCATTAGAATGGAAGAGATCAGCTATATATGGTCTGAAACAGTCATTTTCCATTTTCATTCATCCATGATTGTGGAACAGCCCCTTGAAATATGGGAGCAATGCTGGCTTGCCTTAAAGGATTGTTTTAAAGAGGCTACATTGCCCTCCTTGGAAGATTTCTGTCACCATTTTCTTCATCTGAGCAACACAGGCAAAGCCTAGCTGTGACAGATCAATTGTAATTTAATTTATTAAATTTATATGCCACCTGACTCTCAGCGATTCAACAGTCGATGACTTGCTGTTCATCAAATGCTGGTTGTTGACCTGTCAGATGGGCTGCACTCTATTAAGCTACTTCAAATTGGACTTTGTTTTCCCCCCAAGCTAGAAGAATGCGGTCATCTTCCTAGCCAATCAGGGATCCTGGTGCAATCAGGGCTAGCCAATCAGGTGGAAAGCCAATTCAGAGCGAGGACATTTTTCTGGCGTTGTATTACTCTCACTCTGAATGGGTATTCATTATCCTTTGATGTTAACATGCTCCAAAGTTTACCAAGTTTCTTTATATCAGCCGTCATTTTGAGTTAAAAAGCCACATCTAAAACATCAATTTAACCAAATCAGAAAATGACAGAGCACCTCAGCCCAAATGAGAGAAGATAACCACAACAACAACAACAACAACGTGCAGTCAGGAGGAACCTTAGAGGTCATCTATCCAACCCTTGAATCTGTGAAGGGGTCAGTTATACTCTAGTACAATCAAAGAACAAAACCTAAAACATACTATTGAAACAAAAATACTTATTCGATCGGGCAACTTCTAAGGGGCGAGTGGCACGATTCCATCCGCTACCTTCCAGAGCAGTTTCTCAACCTGGGGGACCTTTAAGATGTGCAGACTTCAACTCCCAGAATTCTCAGCCATGCCCAGGTTGGCTGGGGAATTCTGGGAGCTGAAGTCCACACCTCTCCCTGTTCTAGAGCCACTGAAGATGCCACTGGGGGAAATAGGCCACCATGGGAAAGGGTGAGTGCAAAATGCTGAGTTTGTCTTTTTGTGGGTTTGGGGGTGTTTTAAGCGGGGAAATGGGGAGGCGATACCTCTGGGGACCCGACTGATCTGATTCCTGCCTCAGCCACTGAAAGGGAGCTGAAATTGCACCGCTGACATTGGATAGCAAAGTGGCCGGTTTTCAGCAATGCGATTTCAGTCTGTTTTTTCCAAGGAAGGGATTTCATAATTTGGAAATTTTCATAGTTTGCTTCTCATTCAAGGCGGGGAGGGAGGGGGAAGGAGAGAAGGAAATGTATCCCTAAAATTAAGTGACTTTTGCCAAATTTCAAAAGCGTCCATGTCAGGCTCCTGTTTATCTCTTACAGCAGTGTTGCCCAACCTCAGCAACCTTAAGATGGGTGGACTTCAACCCCCAGAATTCCCCAGCCAGCATGCTGAAGTCCACTCATACTGGCTGGGAATTCTGGGAACTGATGTCCACTCATGCTGGCTGGGAATTCTGGGAACTGACGTCCACTCATGCTAGCTGGGGCATTCTGGGAGTTGAAGTCCACTCATGCTGGCTGGGAATTCTGGGAACTGACGTCCACTCATGCTGGTTGGGGCATTCTGGGAGTTGAAGTCCACCCATCTTAAGATTGCTGAGTTTGAGAAACACTATCTTCGATCCACCCTGTTATTTTTTTTTTATTTACTCGCCCATCGATTCAAAAGAATGCAGGACCCTGAAGGATTTTCTGATCCTTATAGTTCAGTTGTCCGCTTCAGCTCTTTGGGAGGTTTTGGTCTGTAAATGCCATCCCGCTTGGTCAAGGATGATGGGAGTTGTGGTCCTAAACTTCCAGAGGCCTACAATGACGAACATAGTGGTGGGAAATCCATCCATGGTGTGGGGGGGGGGATAAGGAGGGCGATTGACCAAAGCCGCTCTGCCCCTTTTGTGTGTGCAACACACACTGCATGCACAGACAAAAGTGACTGAACATACACCACACTGCTTTGATCATTTGGATGAAAGCTTTCGAATCTGCAGGTGCCTCTGAAACTCTTATGTGACCGCTAGCCACTGGTATTGAGAGGTAGACTACTTCCCAACATGGAAGTTCCAGGCCCCAAAGTCTGCAAGCGAATTTGCTCCCTTCCTGATCTAACGCTCTATGGCACCGTTACACACACACACGCACACACACCATTCGATTCCTTAAGGCCAGGCTACAGTACTAAGCGCAGGACAAAACTCCATTGTGTTTGGGTGACACCGGGAGACACAGACCCTCCGTCGGAAGATGCGTCAGCCATGGAAGGAACAACGCCCGGCCCTGACCGATCTTGCTCCCTGAAACGCATCTGCCCTACGCCAAGGCAGCAGAAGCGAACTGCTTCCCGAAAGCAAAAATAATACGAAATGAAACGAAATAAATGCTCCGTTCCTTTATGGCTAGATGTCAGCGGTTGGGAGGCCTCAGCAGACTCTCCATGGTCCTGCCTCCTTCACAACTGCTTCCTGGGGCCAAGAGGGAACGGAGTGAAATCTCGGAATAGCTGCAAATTGAGGGTGGGCCTGACATTTCCCCCAACCGGTGCGTCCAGATGGGTTGGATTTCAACTTTCACAATCCCCAGCCGTTTGCCAGGCTGGATGGGATCTGAGTCCGAACGTAAATAACACAGGATCCGAGAATCCAGTGCAATTTACATAAAAATCTATCTACCTGCCTCCCTCTCTGCCGTCCATCCATCCATCCATCCATCCATCCATCCATCCATCCATCCATCCATCCATTTTATATGCAATCCAACTGCAATTGGATCATCAATAGAAGCCCGTTGCTTGGACCAGCCTCCCACCTGGGGCTGTCTGGATAATCGCCTGGAAAGCAGCGCCGATGAATCAACGCAGAATTTTGGAAATAAATATACGAAGGAGGCCAGAAGATGGGTCTCTGACCTCTCTCTTGGGGGGTATGTGTGTATATTTGTGGATCGCCTGCACCTGCGTACCTGCAGGAGGCATACTAATACTTCGCATTGTGGCTAAGGATGATGGGAGTTGAAGTCCAGCACAGCTAGGGATCCCCGGACTGGGAAAAAGCTGATCTCAGAGCCCCTCTGAAGTCTCATTTCAGAGCATTTGCCATCCTTGGGCCTTTGCAGGAAAAGGGTCTCACTCCATTTATTATTCACCCACCTGCAACAGGATCACCTTTCCAAAAGCATGCGGGGGGGGGGGGGGGATGTGCCCATTTCGGCCTACGGAAGGAGGAAAGGGTCATCCTACCGCCCCCCCCATCCAATTTTTTAAAAAAATCAATGCATGCCAACGTAAACAGGCCACGGGTAAACAGGCCACGGGACCCGAAGGAAGCAATGAAATGGGTGGGGGGGAGGAATCAAAGCAGGTTTGTTTCGCAAAGTGGTTACGGCTTCTCATTCCAGTTCCCCCCCAGGGCTCTTGCTTCCAAAGCCTCCCTCTTACACACACACACACACACACACACACACACACATACAAATACACAAAGAGCGTCAGGTTGCCAAGCTCTGCAAGGACCTCAAATGCACCGAGATGCAAATGCCACTCAAGCGTGGAAAGGAAGCGGATTAAGTCCCAGAGCCTGCCCGCAGGGCAGGCGGGGGAGAGGGAAGGAATGACAGGAGCAGGCAACTTGGACGGCTGGCGCTGGGTGAGCTAATTCATTGCAACAGGATCGCTCCAGCGAGGCGGGAGCGTTAACCCCTTGCGGGCCGCGCTGTCGCTATTGAGGGAGGTTGGCACCTCCTGCGCCTTCCATCCTCTCCCTCCGCCTCTGGCACGAAGAAAACGCAGCCAGACGGACAGGAGGCAGAGGCACGCCAAGGCAGGACAGAGCTGCCCTTCTGGATTTATGCCGAAGCCCCTTCCCCGCCCCTCCGGTCCATGACCCCGGCCTTTTCCCCCCTTTTCCTTTGCAACGTGTGCACGCGCAGCATAACATAACACCCGGGCAGCGAAAGGGCCAAATCAGACCGAGCGAAAGAAAAGAGACGGTGGAGAAATGGGGGGTGGGGGTGGGGGGGAGCGAAGGCCCTGCCTTGCAAAGGAACTTCCTAGCCCCCCGCCTCGGCCCCACCCCCGCCGGCCAAAGCAGCCGAGCGCCCCCGTGCCCGGAGAGGGAGAGACGGGGGGGAGAAGGCTGCGGCTCTACCATTTTGATGCCAGGCTGCCAAACCCACGGAGCTCCGATGCTCCTCTGCTCGCAGGGGGGCTGCGCTCTCCATGAAAAGGTCAGGCGGAGCCAGGATGATGGGGGGCGGTGCGGGTCCTCCTTCTCCTGGCTGGGCTGTCGAGGGGGGTCTGCGGCCCGTCTGCCTCCTCCTCCTCCTCCTCCTCCTCCTCTGCAGCGGCGGCCCTCGGCGCTTGCAACGCTCGGGCGCCGCTGCCGCCGCCGCCGCCGCTCCTCCTCTCCTCTCCTCTCCGCCCGCCCCTTCGCCCCCCCGCCCGGAGCGCGAAGGGAAAGCGCTGGCAGCCGCCGAGCGCCCCAGCCCAGCCCCGGGCGGGTGACGGAGCCGAGCCGCTCCGCTCCGCCGCGCCTGCGCGCCGGCCCCGGGAGCCGGGGCGCCGCGCAGGGTCCCCGCGTGGCGCGCGCCCCGGGAGCGCCCTGCCGCGCGCGGGGCCGGCCAGGGGAGGGCCGGGGCCGGGCCGGGCCTCGCCCTCCGGCGGCTGCGGGCGACGGCCAGGCAGTGCCCGGGAGCCGGGGCGGAGGGGGCTCGCCCTGGACCGCCTCGCCCGCTGCGCCGGGCAGGGTGCGGGAGGGCCGTCCGTGCCCGCGGGGTGCGAGGAAGGCGGCCTGCAGGAGGGCGCGCGTGCTGCTGCTCTGGGGGGGGCGCGCTTCCCGGCGCGCCGGCCTCGGCCCCCGGCGCCCCGGGGCAGGCGCACGCCGAGAGCGCGCGGGCGCCCTTTGGAGAACCGCGGAAAGGCGGTGCGCGCCGCGGCGGCGGCGGAGCCCGGAAGCGATGCCCGGTCTGGAAAGTTGGTGGGCTCGCAATACGGCGGCTCCGAGTACCGAGGCTGTCTGAAGCGGGCTCTAGCACTGCACCCAGCTTTCTGGGAGAAACGGCCAGGCTCTGCTGCTGGTTTTGCAAGAGCTGAATAACTCAGGCTTGGGTTGCTCGAGAAAACATCTTTTTTGCTGTTTTTGGCACGATCCTGACTGCTCGCTAAAGCAAGCGGGATCTTTTAAGGCGACTCATTAAAGCAGCTGCGTTGGAAGAAAAGGCTCGGGTGGAAAGGTAAAAACGATCCAGCTGCTTTAAAGAGGTATTGCGGTGACCTTTCTGTGCATCGCAAAACCTCTCTAGCGAGAATCCGTTTTGAAGCACGTTCGGCATCCAGCAGGCTTACCTTACTCCATTTGAAGTGTCTACAATTTAGGGTTACCTGCATCGCCAGGAGAGCTGTGTCTCACATTTCCATGGGGGGGGGCTTAATGCTCCCCTTCAGTTGCCTCAAAACCAGAGAGGAAGCCACCTTCACTCTGGGAAGATGTTCTTCAGACTCATCCAGATGGCTGCTTCTGCGTGGGCAAGCCCGCCCTTGACTCATTTCCCATGGATTCCGAGCAGATCTCACCAACCAGCTCCCTCTGCTCCCATCTTTCTTTTGGGAGCCTCTTTCGTACACTTGTCTCAAACCAGTACTCTGCAGAACTTTCGACGTCAGGCCCCAGAATTCCCTGGACTTTTAAAAGGGGAACTCTGGGGATTGAAGTTCTCACACATCCGGAGCTTGATTTTAGGCCAGCACACTTACACGAATCTAGGCCAGCTTACCTGATATACCAATGTCCGCCAGTCCGTTCATAAACTGAATTTTAGTCTTAACGGTTTTAGAGCAACGTGTGCGCTATTTGCAAACTAAGAGGGTGTACAGATGCACAACTGCAACAGGTTGGGCTGGGGAGCCAAGCAAGGACGCGTGGTCTGAGGCCACTGGCTGGACTGTGAAATCAGAAGGCATTCCCATCACGCGCCAGAAACGCTACCCGCAGGCATTCATCAAATCATCAGGGCTTGAACTCGAGAAGTCCGTAGGCCCCGGGGGGCAGAACCTAGTCAATATATGCTGATCTTAAAAATGTAGCTCCAGAAAACAGAAAATGCTGCCAGAGTCAAAAGAAAGAAAAGATTGTACTCAGAGTTGTAAGGAAGGTTGTACCTCACCAGGCATAATTTAGTATTACCTACAGCTCTGATTAGATGGTTCCTTCCCTTTATTTAATGTTAACATCAAGGTTTGCAGAGGCCGGAATTGATGGATAAATGCCTTTGACAACGTTGGGCATGAGCGTTCTGTACTGTGTAAGAAAGAATTTAACAACCCTGAACAAAAGTCTTGGGTAAAGCCCCCCTCAAATCAAGCTTGACTCCTGGGGCCTTCATGATTTTTTTCTTCTTCTTCCATAACAATACAGAAGTGGTTTGACTTCTTCTGGGGTATTTTTCTGACTTTCCAACTAAGTCTACAGGCCCACAGATTTCCTGAAGGCTTCCCACCCAAGCACTGAGCAGGGGAAACGTTAACCTAACTTAACCTAACCTAACCCTGATTAACTTGTTGGGACTGGCAGCATACTAAAGCATTCATTAGTAAAATTGCTTTTCTGCACAGCTACAAGATTAAAAAAAAAAGATTTCTCTCCATGTTTTAGTACACATCCCTGAAAAACTTAGGTTCTCCCATAAGGTGACTGCTTTTAAATGCATATCGGGTGATTAATACCTAGAGACCAACATCTAATATTTAAATGATTTGTATTTTTAATTGCATCAAAGGAAAAACGCATTTTAAATGTACATTTTGACTCCTAACAAAAAGGTATTTGAAACATTTATGAAATTAGGAGTGCATGAAATCCTTCAAACTGTTTTGAATGTGAAATGGGCTGCTCTGAATATTTGTGGGATGTTTCTCCTTGAAACAGCCCCTCTTGCACGCAAAATGGCAATCTCATATTCAAGATGAAAGTTTCATGAATGTTGTGGTTGAAGCAGTTCTAAACAAAATGTTCTGCATAACCCCATTATGAAATATACAGCATTTCAGCATCATAGAAATTTAACAAATTCAGTATCAGCGTAACAGATAAGTCATCATTTCCACCACTAGATAATAGATTGTTATTTCTGCTGTTTTAAAAAAAGTAATTATTCAGTATGAAAATTTTGTATATGCTGACATTTTGGTTTAAAAACGGATTTTTATCTGCTGAATCAAAACAGTGGAACAAAATTCAATGCTCCTGAAAATTAGTTTTCTAAAATAAATTTACAGTTTGCTATCTTTGTCGATGCTCTTCTCAGGCCTTGAAAACAAACTTCCAGGTCTGCCTTTGTGGGACAACTATAGTACAAAATCTTAGAATATTAGTACATCAAGACATGATGACAACCCAAAGCCAGAAGACCATGGGAAAATGTAAGAGCAATTTCTCCAGGACAACATCGTGTTCCCTGCAGTATGGTCAGGAACAAGTTCTCCAGCTGTTCAATACTTAGCAGTGAGGAAATAAAGGACAAACTAAGCATATCAAAATCTTTTTTTTTTTTTTAAACCTAATCGATTTTGCTAAGGGGAGACACGATGAGAACATTGTTCTTGTTTCTTAATTGGAAAGAGAACTGAAACTGAGCGCAGTCTAGCATTGCTTGGAGTTCAGACACAAAGATTAGCTACACGCCTAGCACCCAAATCTGTATTACATCTGCAGTGGTGATACCAGGAAAAAGTGACCAAGATGGGAACCAACTTTAACTCCTGCGATCCAAGGATACGTGACACCTGGCAGACAAGCAGTGACCATAACTCCCAGGATCCACAGCCGTCGTGGTGAATGGCCTATTAGCCCCGGTATTCCTGGACCTGTGACGTCACCGCATTTGGAGGGACCCATTTATGTACAAGATGCCAAGGAACCACTTTCTCAACATGGAAAGGCAACTTTTGAAGCAGGTGTGCAGAAAATAGATTCTTAATATTATTCTTCACAGTTTCAGGGTTACCAAGCGTATTTCCTTTGGAGAAACAGCGAGAAGCCGTCCAAGAGATGATTCTGCTACAGAGCTTTCTCTCAAAGCACTAGGCTAACTGAAAATGTGATTTCACATAAAACAGTGTCTTCTAGTTTGGAAATAGAACTCCAGGAAACAGAAAATGATTGCCATAGTAGAGCGTACGAAAAGATTGTGCTCAGAGTTTTAAATAAGGCGCCATCTCGCTTGGCATCATTTAGTCCTACCTAGACGTTGAGGAAAAAAAAAAACTTTCACGCACACTATGGACATAAAAACTTCTGTTAAGTATAATTGCTATTTTCAACCGTACACTTTCAGCTGTATCTGCTGCTTTCACTGGGGCTTCGATAATTAGAATAACTGCGGTCGCTTTCACTGTCAGAGCCATAGGATCTAAAAAAAAGCCAAAATATGCATCAATATAGCACGCCAGGCACTCACTTCCCCTTTAAATGTAGACTTTTCTGCAATCCGAAGAGGAAAGCTAAGGAAATCATCACTCTGGGGCATCTTCTATCATTTGCCTCTTCAGAACCCCCTCCTCGATTTTGATTTGCTAGCTTAGTAGAACTCTAGGGGCTTCTCTGTCATGAAGCAGATTGTACAACTATCCCCCACTTTGGCTCTCAAATTTGCAGGATTTGTATCCTTGGCTATTCTTTTGGATTCTGCCTGTAAGCTGTAGAGAAACCCAGGAAGTGAACGGGAATCTAGAACAGTCCTTCTTAAACTGCGGTCCTAGGACCCCTGGGGTGCCCCAAGACCCTCTCAGGCAGAGTTCCTCAACCTTGGCAACTTTAAGATGCGTGCACTTCAACTCCCTTGCTGGCTGAGGAATTCTGGGAGTTGAAGTCCACCCATCCTAAAGTTGCCAGGGTTGAGGAACCCTGCTCTCAGGTCCACAAAATCCAAATTATTTTCCAGCTTGGGATGAAAAGTAATACAGTATTAAGATCCCACCAAACAATCGTGAGAAGTGGTCGTGGCAGCGAATGCTTACATGTTCATTTTTAATATGGTAAATATTGATAAATATAAGCCATACGAACAAAAGCTCTTTTGGGGCCCTCCATAATTTTTAAAAGTGGGAAGGGGTCCTGAGAGAAAAAAGTTTTAAGAGACACTGGCCTAGGCGTAGGGCTCTAGGCGTCCCCATTTTTGCAAAATGCTGGCAAACGTATGACGGGCACGAAAAGGGGGCCGTGAAACAGAGTTTGCACGCACTCGGGAAACGTTTGACAGCGGTTCCAGCAACAGCCCAGCTACAAGAAAAAAATTACCTGGAACGCCTGTCATAGCTACGAGACCGGTGGTAACTGTCACTTCTTTTGCTACGGCTCCGACTGCGACTCCGGCTGTAGTAACTGTCGTAGGTGTAGGATCTGCTTTTATGAAGGAACCAGAAGCAACTGATTACTCGACTTAAGACTGACTTGTATTGCCTAGTGTTCCTAATCAAAAGAAGAACTGCATGAAAGCAATAAGGCTTTCGGATTCCCAGTCTTATGCACTAACAAATCATCTTGGGGAGGGAACGAGGAATCCTACCAAAATGCAACAGCTGTGAGCTCTCTACCTGGTTGAGGGTATCCGAATTGTATTTACAACTGAAAATATGCCTGAATCCATGTATTATTCCTAGGGATTGGTATATTATTCCTAAGGTATCAAATGGGGAAGGAATATAAAAAGTAGAGCTTCAAACGTGATTCAGAGGCACGTCAGACCTCGCACCAACACAGCCCTTCTCTGCGATCCATGAGAACAGATTGTTCCCACCGCCCCAGGCTTCCATGCCTGCCTGAAAAAATCCCTTGTGACTTCTTCAAAGACTTATTTGAATGTGACTCTTAAAGCAGCCGCAACATTTTTTTTCAGGGTTGCTTGAACTCTTCCAAACTGTTTTTATTCAAAGCAGAGTCCTAACGAAAAGCACCTTTTCTGATTCATTTACATTTCGGGTGCACGCTAAAAAGGATCTCACACGCTACCTACCTCGACCGACTCCGGTGATCATACGAATTGCTTCTGGATCGGCTCCGACTGTAAGTGCGGCTGTTAAAACAGGAAAAATCAGGTCACTGTATTATTTTTTAAAATCTGCATGGACAACTTTCCTCATGTTTAAATTTGGGTATTTAGGTCCAAGAGAGTTCAGATTATTCCCTCGCGTTCACTAAATGTACAGAATGGTTCTGCAGTGAGCCAACCTAAGCTTCAGGTAAAAAGGTCCCGTCTCCTTCCAGCTGAGCTTAGCTTCAGGGACGTCATCATGCAGGTCTGGGGGCAATAGCTTGGGAGGGGTTTGCCCCTGTTGTTTTCCAGAATGTTTTTTCAACTTTCCGCTTGTAGTGGCAATGTGGAAGACCAACTGTTATTTCCAGGAGTTTAGGTGACCTAGTTTGATTTCTCCTGCACATGTTAAGAAAGCTCACTTTGAATGGTAATAATGTTTAGCTGGCTTGTTCTTCACTTTTACTTAGAAGTGTGGAGGGGGGGAGAGCTCAACCCTTGGGATTGTTTAGGTTAAGCACTAGCTTATCTATACCGTTCTCGGGCTCTGGAATATTTTGAAGAGCAGGTACCACATCTGGTCAAGGTCACTTTCAGAGCCCCCGACTCCAAAACAGAGTCATGGGACTGCAGTGCCAGACTTTAATAAAAAAGCCCTGGCACTGCCGCTGGAATTGGGAGCATGGGCACCGGCCTTGGGACTAGGCGCGGTGTTATCTAAGCCATCTTGGGGTCTCTTCGCTGTCGCCTTACGGTAGCTCCCGGGAGTGGAGGAAGAGTTTTATCATCTTGCTTGGTATGTAATCCTTTCATACTGGGCTCTCGTATTCCTGTTTAAATCTGTTTGCTAGAGTTAACAAGCTCTGAAATCTCCTCACCTGCTGGTGAGTTCGTTGTCTCTGGATCTAAAAGTACGAAAAGAACCAACTGCCTGGGCACCCGATCACTGCCCCGGCAATTGGCAAAACACCACTCCAGACCCAACTCTGCTTAGATCACCCAAATTGAGTGGGGTGCTCCCACCTGCTTTAAGCAAGGTAGATTCTTCCTCAGGTCGAGGGCCCCCTGGTGACTGCGTGGAAGGATCCGTGCAGATTATGTTGGCAACCACAACCAAGAGAGTTCACTGCTGCCTTAGTCAGGGGTATCTTCTCAACTTGCCAATATAGATTTCTCCAACGCTTTTCCTTTGAAAGATACAACTTACCTATGACTTCTGCAACTGTTGTAAGAGCTACTTCGACTTCTTGAGCGGCCACGGCTGTACCACCCTCGGCTCCGGCTTCTTGAGTAGCTCCGGGATCTGTGTGTTTAAAGGAAACGCATTGGGGGGAAGAAAAAAACAAACCAACCCACATTCCAAAACCAAGATACCCCCTTATAAAACGCAAACACTTGTACCCACCTGTATGAGTATGTGGAACTCCTAGACTGACTTCGTGAGTGACTGTAAGACAGAGATCTTGTTCTGTGCCTGGATTTAACATCCGACTTGCCCCGCGACCGACTCCGGCTTCTAGACTGGCTGTCCTCTCGTGCCGGGGAATCTTCTTCACTGGAGCTCTCGTGGTTCCTCGGTCTCCGATTCAGACGCGCGGTCTTCCTGACTTCGTCAAACAGAGAGCCTGGCCTAATTTTGTTTTTACTTTTAATTTCTA
The DNA here is from genome assembly GCF_059951505.1 of Python bivittatus. Lineage (NCBI taxonomy): Eukaryota > Metazoa > Chordata > Lepidosauria > Squamata > Pythonidae > Python > Python bivittatus. The sequence goes on from NW_028277088.1 coordinate 3,298,898, forward strand.
TCCTTAAACCTTGCGGCTTGGATTCGGAGGAGCCGGGGGCCACGTTTTTTGCTTCGGCAGGGCTGCTGGCAGGAGCGGCTATCTGCAGATTCCCAGCCCCCTGTAACGGTTTCCACTTATTGTCAACAAGGCTGCTGTGGGCACTTTCAGCTACTTCGGTTTTCAACACGCCTTCCACGCTAGCGACGGCTGAGGCGGCTTTAGGTTTTTCTCTGTCTCGTTCTCGGCTGCCTTCTTTAACACTGGTCAGTTCTTTAGCATCCACCACCTGCTTTGCACTCTCTGCTTCAGCGCCAATGGGCACACAGGAGGTGGTACTGCCTTTAACGTCCTGGAAATTGACCTTGAGGCTTACTGGAGAAAGTTCCACATCCATTTTTACGGGTGAGTTGTGGTCTGGAGTACAGATCTCCATATCATCCATCTGTGTAACATCCATCTCGGTTTCATTATTCTCCTGAGCAGTCGTGGCGCTTCCTGAAACACCCACATTTTTACCTGGATTTGGAACAGGGGCTGAAAAAACTTGTTCCTCATTGCGTTTATTCAGTTGGCTAGTAGGTGATGCATTATCTGCAACTCTACTGGAGAGGACAGTCTCTTCATGGGACTTCACGTCATCCTTTGCTTGGTCTTTGACCATTTTACCATTTTCAGAATCCGGATCTTTGTTTTTTTCTTTCACCTCTGTTTTGGTTTGCTTCTCTCGGTCATCCCTTATTCCAGGTTTTATAGCAATGACTTCCTCCTCCTCCTCCTCCTCCTCCCCAAATTCCAAGGGAGGCTGCCAGTGAAACGTTTCTTTTTGTTTCTCAGCCTTATGTTTCTTCTCCTTTTTACCCTTGGACTTTTCTTTAGCTTTTTTGGAATGTGCTTTTCGGAAGGTTTTTTTGGAATTACGCTTCTGCTTCCTGGATTTCTCCCTAGAGCCTGCATTGGAATTGGAGCTCTCGGTTTCAGAGGGAGAAGGAGCTTTGTTTCCTTTCAACGTATCTGGGGAGGGTTCTGATTTTGACTTGTATCTGGGCGGGCAGAGGTCTGTATCTGAGTCTGACGTGGCTTCGCCTTCCTCTTTTGCAGAAGACGGTCTTGAATTTTCTTTACCGTTTCTGTTTCCATCTCTTCCAGAATTTGATTCAGAGTCCCACTCAATACTCGCGCGCGTTTTCCTTTTTGGCTTCCGACCGCTTCTTGGAATCTCAGATTTCTCTTTCAAAACTTTGATTTTCGAATGGTTGCTGTCTTGCCCAGACCTAGGCTTTTCTTTGTGCCTGTCGCAACCTGAACTTCTTTTATTTTGTTTCCGAGTCCCTTTTCCTGACCTTGATTGCCCTTTTTCTTGGACAGCCTGGGATCTAGCCAGTTTTTCACTGTCTGTCGAGGAGTCTAAGGAGGATCTACTTGCACTTGCTCGGTGCTTCGAAGAGCTCACACCTTTCACATACGGAAGAGTACTTTCAGAACTACTTTGTCTTTTCTTGGACAACTCAGAATTTCTCTCTCTGGATTCAGATTTTGTTCGGCTTTTCTGTCGGTCATCCTCGCTTAGGGAAAAGTAAGAAGATGATCCACTGTAGCATGACTGGTCACTGGGGAACTGATTCCCTGAATGGGATCTAACTGTGGATCGGGATCGAGATCTTGAGCTGGAAGGGCTTCTTGACCTTGAGTATGACTTGGAGTAGGATCGACTTCGCGATGTCCTGCTCCTAGACTTCCACCAGCTGCCAGAGCTTCTATTGCTCTGATTTTTGGAGTTACGGCTCCGGTCGCTCTCCGAACTCTTTGGACGTTTATGATAGGAAGAGGAGGAGCCAGGGTCTTTGATATTGATTAAACTGTAGTTAGTCTGAGCGGGTATCAGGTGAGTGGTCTTTGCTTTCATTTCCTGAATTCGCTCGTAAGATGGTTTCCATGGCTTTTGTCCAGGTTTCCATCGAGAAGGTGGAGGACTGTCACTAAGTGGGATAACTGGAATGCTTTCAGCAACCACAGGCTGGATCGCTAATTTATCATTTTGTGGTAATGCAGTTCTTACTGGTTCAACAGGGGCTGGCTTGCGCTCCTTTAAATGAGCCGCCACGTTTTTGGGTGAACTGGAGACCGTTTTCACTTGCTTCGAGGTGGAACTTGATCTTGACCTGCTCCTTGATCGTGAAGATTTATGAGCATTTCTTGACCTAGAACTTCTGGAATAAGATCGAGACCTGGACCTGGACCTAGACCGGGATCGAGACCTATAGTATGACCGAGAATCTCTGCTGGAGAGAGATATCGAGCTCCGCTTATCTCTGTCAGATTTGGACCAGCCTCTTCTAGAAGAATCATCTCTAGATGTCAGGGAAGAAGAACGTGATACTCTTTCATGGTCACACAATGATTTTGTCCTTCTAGTAGAAGAGTGGGAGGATTCTACATCTGTTGAAGGAGACATCTTTTTCTTTTTAATTTGTTTGTGTTTCTTGAAATGTTTTTGCTTTTTGGCCTTCTTCTTGTGCTTCGCTTTTTTCTCTTTCCGATGTTTTTTATGGTGGCCAACATGTCGAGCAGTACTTAGGTCTGAAAAGCCATTGTGGGACCAAGACCGTGACCTCTGGGACAGACTTCTTTCATCCCATCTTCCTGGGTCACTCAGCCTAAGAACAAAGAAATGAAAAGAGCAGGCAACCCCTTTAACTACAGTGCTTAGCTCCTATTACTCTCTTGCAAGGGAATAAAAGTTGCAAGTGCGCTGCAGCAGGGTCCTGAAAGATCAAGGACTGCCTGGCTGAATAACCTGGATAAAGCTCAAAACACAGATCTAATGGAGGCATCTTCCTAAAGAAGAAGAACCAGCAGTCACACTATCTCTTTACCACAGGCTGAAGAATAAGGGACAGGATATCTGGGTGGTAAATGAAGACTGTCCGCATGCTTTCAGTTGGGGTTCTCTGGGCTTAGGGAGATCAATACTGAAGTAATCAATACCGTTTACGCGGACTTACAAATTTAGACCGAATTTGAACCCACAACATACACAAAATGATTTGAGCAATAACACTGCTCAGAAATAAGCCTATGATCTATTTAATAAGGGATTTATTCCTGCAGCAGCTTCTATGGATGATCATTCTGAGGGAAGAGTTTTTGCATGCATCTCTACCCACAATAATCCAGAAACGATCCCACAGGTGTCCCAGAGCACCAGCGTTGTATTTTAGACTACGTTCAGACCTGCACATTTAGTAACTGTGCTTTACAATTCAGTCCTCATATTATTGTCTTACAGAAGCCCAAAGTTGCAACCACATTCATTTTTTTCCCTCTGAACTCTCACAGCTAAGACACATCCTTCTCCACAAACATGACATTATTCTCAGCAAATTCTTACTTATCCCCTTTACTCCATTTTTCTCCACTGGGTGCCCTATAAACTCTTAATCTCTGCATTTCCTCTTTCCAGTGTGGTGGTGTTTCACTACTTCCATCATTATCAGATTCCGTGCATGAGCGAGAGTGAGGCGGCGTATGGTATCTCTGGAAAAAAAATGTAACAGGATAACGTGATACAAAATCTATACATACTTGCACACTTCAGGAGCAATTAACTATAAAGCTGCTTGCAGATATGGTATATGGAAGAAAAGATGCTGCCATGCAGAAGAATTCCTCTGCAGAACAGAAGATCTACCTGAGAGTGGAGACCTTACAATAACTCCTAAGATGGACTTTGCACAAAGCCCTCCAGAAACTAAGTTACAGCAGCGTTTAACTTCCACGGGGGTGGGGCAAGGACACAAAATTCATCTCCACTTTTACTGATACAACCATCACATTGTCTAATCTTTGGTTTCAGTAAGCCACAAGTTAACAGTATAAACGTATTCTTCTATTGCTGCCTGTTTTTCATTCTTACTGTGTCTTTAGGTTTCACAAAACTCTCATTTGTCACCATTTTACAGTTACAATGGCCCTAAGTGAACAAAAGCTGACATAAGTGCTGAATGAAACATGACATCTTTCTGTGTATCTGAATACATATGTACCACGTTTTTATTCGGCCATACTTATCCCATTACTAAGCATTACAAGCAAGAACAACTTTTCAATGCTTGTTGAAATAAAACTCTCAAGTTATAAATTTGAAAGGAAAAAAAGAACACATACTATTGTGCCTCTCCCTCTGATTTTTCTTCCAGATTTTGATACAGAAGGCTTCTGATCAGCCAGAACAGGTGCTGCATCGATGGGTTTCCTTAAGTATTCAGAACAAGAGAGGTATAAGGAAAAATGACCTGGAAAGTTACAAACCAGTTTCTTGTAATCAAAATATGGACTAAACTGAGCAAGTTATATCAACAACCACACATCTAAACGCTTATCTTTGTTATTAGCCCAGTTGGTTTGCTATGCGGTCCCACCTATGGACAGCATAAGCCTCCTTTTAGGACTCTCCTGCAGCCCACCTCATTACTTTCAATTTTAGGCAAAGCAGCATCTTCAGCTCCCTTCCTCCATCTCTGTTCTAAAATGGATCCAACTTGGATCTGGGAGTAAAAGGCTGCCCTAAGAAGGAAGCCCCTTTCTCCAGACACCAGACTGCACAGGGGCTCTCTCGGATGGAATGCCAAGATGCTATCAGAAAATAGCTTTCTCCTTGCAGATGGCTGAGAACAAGGTCGAGTTGGTTAACGTGGGTAGTAGGACTTCCTAAGAACAATGCCATTTTCAGGCACTATTACTCAGTGCAGATGCCCTAAACTCAACGGTTCCACTCACCCTGTCTCATCAGTTTCCTGTTATTTTTCATCAGCTATAACAGATATGAAGAACTATAATTAAAATTAGAACAAAACTGCATGAAGCAATGATATGTTCATTGCTCCTCTGGGTAAAACAAAGCTGTTCAGAAACACAACAGAGATGCTTGCAGGCCCCTGAAAGTGTTTAGAGATGAATTGAGGAGGAATTGCCTGGTACAACAACTGATACAAAATACTTAACAAGAGACTTAATCTTACAGTCCAAGGACTGAGAACAGCCTACAATATTTCTCATTGTTTTATATATTTCAACCACAGTTAAGTTCTTGAGAGTATCAGAGGTTGTGACATTTCACGCGCAGCATCGCGCATTTCAAACAGGCCATTGTTTAGGGAGAACTGGAAACAGAAGATGGTCCTATCTTCATCTTCACTGATTTAGTGGAATCTACTGCAGGACATTACTGAAGACAAGAGGTCTAGCTAGTTACAACTTCCCTCCCATTAACAAAGCTTTTGGCTCCTAAAATATACAATCTTTTCAGCCAGTGGGTATATCTGAAATATAAATAGGTACATTTTATTTTGCCACTTGGGTTGCAGATCAAGACACAAAGAATAATAATAAAAAAAAGAGACGTGTGATGCATACGAATCTGGCTCTGTATTTATAATAGGTGCATCTCTTCTAAGCAAAAATCTGTTTTCGGGCACTGGAGGAATTTCTTCAGGACGGACAACGGGCTTATCCCTCTTCACGTTCAGGTCCGCTGACTTTTCATTTGTTTCGCTCTGGTCGGAGTGGCTAGAAGGAAGGAGAGCAATTTAGGGCAACTGAGGCTACTTTGCACTTTTTTTGAAAAGCCAAGCAAAAAGATCTGCAGAGTAATATGTATCTCGTGGTTAACTTGCTAAACTAAGTCCTCTTAGCCTTCCCAAATTTAGATAACCAATTAACTTCTTGCACTTCTAGAAGTCCATCCAATTCACTTCTCCAAGCTTTCAGATAATTAAACTTGCTCTCTCTGCTATCAAGCTTTGGCTCTTTGCTGTTCAGGGCCATTCCTCAGGGACGATAAAAGCAGAATTTTAAGAACTCTAGTAACGCCGTGGAAGCACACATGTCTACCGTCCTCAGAATGCACTTTTGGAATCCACAGGTCTATGCTGGCTAGGAATTCGAGGAATTTGACACGTTAGATGGATGCTGAGCTGCAGAATGCTGGGCTCTAAAAGACTTATTCCGTAACCCCTGAAACAAAACCTTTAATTTGTTCTGCTGTTATTATTCAATCCTTTCCTAGGCCTGACCTGTGTTTGTTCTTCGCTTCCTCTTTCTTCCTTTCTTCCCTTCTTCGTTTCCCTGGTTGCTTAGCTTTACTCCTCCTCTTGCGTTTCCTTTTCCTGCTTCGCTCATTTTCATATTCACTGTCAGAAGAGGATTCCGACGACGTGGATGTGCTGCTGCTGGAGGTATCTGAAGCTTCCGAATGCGTCCATACTTTTCTTTTCTTCTCCAACGCTTAGGATGATAAAGTTACATATTTTTATTACCTCCAGAAAACACATGGATTGACAATCATCAGGGATACAGTTAAATCATAGTTCATGATGTTGGGATCACAATTATAGACAAGTACATTACTATTTGAAATATGCGCAAAAATGCACAGGAGTGAGTTTATTTCTAATTTACTGATGGAGCTACTGGATTCAGCTATATCACTGGGCAGATATAGCAGCCTATATCATAGCTCTGATCTGCTCTAGATTCAGGGGCTTCAAGTTAAAAAAATTAAGAGGGACTAAGTAATTGCAGAAGTGTGCAGCCATAGCTGCACTAGTTGCTTTTTGACCTGGGGAAAAAATACCTAGAATTATTCACTGAAAATCACCCTATCAGCTACTTGTGTTCATTTCTGGAAGCCAAGCTTCATGAAATAAATCAGCAACTGTCTGTATCTTTATTGAATCAGCACCTGTCAATGACACCCTCAGGGATTCCTCTTAATTTTCCTCTTGCTTTGAAATAAGTCCTGAAGAGACCTTTCCTCCTGGTGATTTCAGAGAACCTACTAGATGCCCAAGCTTCTCTTCTGCCTTTGCACAGCTCCCTTATTTTTAGGTAGAGGTGACATGGTATGGCGCTATAATGAAGATATTCAGAGCGCAATTCACCTCCAACTGTTATTGAATGATGCCCACATAACAGGATCTGCAGAGTCTTCTTCCTTCTGAAGACCTCCGTTGCTCCTTCTCAGTTCTTGCTCCCTCAATCATTGTGAAATCTGTGGAGTCCTTGGTGCTCTCTGAGTTTGTTTGCAGGCGTTTCATTACCTGACTAGGTAACATCATCAGCGTGAGGGAGTGTAGGGTTTGCTCCCTGTTTATATGCAGTAGTTTGTATGCAGTGGCAACCCTGCCAGTGTTGGTGGGGGTGCGGTTTTCTCCTTGGTAGCTCCCTTGAATAGAATATTGTTTCCTGTTTGATTGTCTGTCTGGTGTCAATCCCTGCTTATCTGGGCACTGGCTGCTGGAAAGGTGTTCTGGTCTTTTTGTTTCCTTCTTAGCTTTTTTATTGTCTCTTTTGAATGGTAAGTCAATGTGGTTTATCTCTCTGTGTCTATTGATGGCTGATCAGTATTGATGATGTTACCTAGTTGTGGTCATGAAACGTCTGCAACAAACAACCAAGCTCAGAGGGCAGCAAGGACTCCACAGTTCAACCCTGAACAACAGAGGTTCTCTTCTATTGTGAAATCTGTTATGCCTTCTTTGTACCCAGCCACTCTCTTCTAGCCAGGGCCTGGCAGGCAAGTTACTTTTGTGGTCGAAATGTGAGCAAAATAATTTCGTATGATAGGTACTGAGTATATCTATGTGCGCCTCTATTTACAGGTAAATATTCTGCTATACATTTTCTTGGTTCGATATTCAGCATCCAATAAAACCTTCCCCAAGATCACAACAGAATCTGGCCAGAGTTAAGATGACAACATTACCAAACGTACACATTCTCAAAACTTTTCAAAAAGTGGTTTCCAGAATCCCAATTCAAATTCAATCTCGCAGAGATCCTAGGACTTTTTTTTCTCAGACATGTCTAGCATGAATGGAAAGGCTTACCATCCTTTGCTGATTTTGTAACCAGCACCCCACAATCAATAACGCGCACATCTGCGTATGGCCTACTGGCAGGATCAGTTTTCAGATTTTCTATTTGTTCTATTACTTCAAAACCAGAAATAACCAGTCCAAAGACGACATGGACGCTGCAGAAATAGAAAAGGCATGCTAGATTGTACAGAAGTGGGAATGCACTGGCTCTGTTCACAGTAAATACTTCACTGGGCGTGTTGTGTGTGTCCTACAACCATCTAACTGTCCAAATGACCCACTGAAGTCAAATAGAGGAGACTACATTTAGGCCCAATCCGACCTAGTTTTGTTTTGGATGAAATTAACTCCCTCACTTTGATTTTCCTTACCTCTGGCACTAAGATGAACCTTGCAAAAAGGAGCTTTTTCTGTAGTTTTCAACATCCCATACCCCACAGGCACATTGGGGAGAGACAGAAAGGATAATGGTGGTGAAGACCCCTCCCAATCTGTCCATAGTGGTTCAACCAGTTTTGTTTTTTTTACTCTTTTTTCCTTTAAAGAAAAAAAAATAAACAAGGCAGAAAGCAGGAAGGAATGGGACATCCCTCTGCCTCCCTTGCTGGAGCTGGGATGACTAAAACAATGGCTGCCACCCTGGAGATAACTGATGGTGGGGGTGGGTGGGCTTAAGTCATTTGTGTCCTGCAAAGACAGAAACTGAGGAGCCCAAATAAGATTGGATGAACAATGTTTTTTGCACTCAAGGCTAGAATGTCATACCCTGAAATAGAGCCTTTGGAGTGAGGCGGTTTATGAGCCCCATCAATCTCAAATAAAGAACCCAATAAATATAAATATGTATCTCCCCAAACCATCAACACTATGTGATTATGATGTAAGTGAGCTTTGTTCCTCCACCTTTCTCATTGTTATAACCTTCTGGGATAGCAGAGTTTTTCTCAACCTGCTGGTCTGGAGACCCCCCAGGACAATACTTCCCGGAATTCTGTGATAGGAGCGCAAGAAGCTCAGGTCTGCATCCACGCTGAGTTTCAGTGGTTGAGCTGGGATTAGAATCTGGTTTCACTAAGTTAAGTCCAATACCAATCTCCTAATGTGAAAGAATATGGGGTCTTACCCATCAAGGTGAGGAGCAGGCTTCGTAGTTCTGCTCAACATCAACATGCATGAGATGTTTATTGTTGAAAAAAAATCAAGTTTTCAGATGAAGAAGTAAAAAGGCAGAATGGCAGGTAAAATAAAAAAGTAAGGGAAGAAAAAACATAGCAGTTAATTTAATAAATAAACTTATTTATACTAAATTCAGGAAATGTATCACTTTTTGTCACACACTACAATATAATGCTACACTTGAATTTTATTTCTGATTCAGATTAAATGCCTGTAGTATAAACAAACAGACTGGCTCCATTTCACCATGGCCAGAATTGGACAAACCATCATGGATTCCCTCATATTTCAAGTACTCAGAATTACAATCTGGATCTTGGCAACAACACAGAATAAATTAGATGCATCTAATATGGTTGATACTGCACAAAACCAAATTCTTAAAAGTTAAATCTATTAGACATACAAACACAATAGTTCCAAACCAACTTGTCTCCTATTATTTTTCTAATTCTGCAAATCAACTTGAAACCATTCACAGCTTTGGAAAATTAGTTCTAAAATTTATAATCAGTCAAGCTTTATTCTAATAGAGCTTTTTATGCCTTGTTCCCACTCTATGTTTCAAGAGTATAATTCCACTGGTCATCCTTCTTGGGGGGCGGATGATGCTAAATTGTAATCCCAAACAATGTCAAAGTGTTAAGCTTATGACAAAGTCTGCAATCATATACATGTCTAAGGAATAAATCCCATGATATTTATTTCTTTGAAATAACATGTATAATGGTTGCAGCCTTAGTAATATCTCTGTGTGATTTTGCTCTATGCTAAAATACAGTGAACCTTTGAAACAAAGGATTATAGTCCAATATCTACTGACAATCTGCCCAGAAGAATTAGTGTGCCTTGAAAATATTCTGGCATTTGTTGGGGGAAGAAATTGTTTTCAAAGACAATACCAACTAATTATCAGAAAGCATTTGTTGAAGTTACCATGGAAAATGCACGTGTATTAATTAACTGTAAAGCAATATACTGTCCTGGTGTACTTTTGCAAATGTTTGTTGAAACAGAGTAATTCTTTCTTCCAATGGCCTTCTTTGGGGGGGGAGAGGGGGCAGAAAGGCACTATTATTGAATTTTCATTCATTCAAACAGGGTACCAATCACTTTATAGACCTTTTGAGTCTAAGAACTCAGCAGCTGTTCCCTTGGTCCTCTTTAACAAGAGTGCAATCTAATCGGAATAAGAGTGGAAATTATATGCCAAGTACTGTATAACATGTGCTTGCTCAAAATGCCTCAGAGAATATGTCTACTACTAGAACTGCTGCAGAGTTCTTTTCAGTCTACACCCCTTCTCCACTGACCAGGTATTCTCCAAATTCGTTGAACTATGAGTATTCCCAGCCACAATCACTGACCTTGTGGGCTGGAAATTCTACAAATAGTGTGGGTCAGATCTCACTTTTTGATTGGTCTCTCTAAATCAAGTCGAAATCAGTGCTGGTTTGGATGCCTGTCAACCTCCCCACATTTGGGACAAGATGTTTCAGGACCTGTGGTCTGTAGGGCAACTTACCCGCTACTATTTCTGTCTGCAAAGCTAGAAAAGTTAACAGAACGTTTGCTGATCAAGTCAGCATAGGCAGGGCATTCTGATTAACCAATCTGCTCTCAAGCCTTGAGAGTCAGAAAACAGGCAAGGATCACTGTGCAACTGCCCAGCTCTATAGCTCTAAAACGAAAAAGAACATTCGGCCCATTAGAGCATTGGATTCAGTAAGCACAAATGTGAACTCTTATTATTCCTTTTGCAAAGTAAGGACAGAAAGATCTGTAGGGCACAAAGTTAAGACTGGGAGGCAAGCATGCTCTTTCTCATTACATGCTCTGGAAGATTAAGCAGCATTATTCTCTAGGCATATCTTTACATCTTCACAGAAACAAACACACAGAACAGGGATCATTAACACACGCTTGTGTGTTCCAAACACCAGAGAATATTCATAAATGAGGAACAGAATAAATAATTAAGCATTACCTTGCTGGCAATTGGCTTTTGAATGTGCTACTATGGCTGGACCTAATTGCATAGGCTATGTGCAGCGAATTTCCCATCAAAAAATGTATGGACTAAGTAAAGGGAATAAACACTTCTGTAGGATGATCTCCACAGAGGGAGCTTTGGAATTTGGGTCTCTAAGTTCAAATGTTATTCCCCTCCCATGTATATGAGGGTAATCTTGGTAAGTCACTCAGCCCCAGTTCCCTTCTCTATAAAACAACCCCAATCCAGCAACGTGCAGGGAGGACAAAAACAGATTGTGATGCAATCTGTGTAGTTGAACTATGACTAAAGTTACTGAACTGAAATCCTGAGTAAGATTCCTTTAGAAAAAATGACCAGGAGGTGGCTGAGATCGACAGTCACTGTAAACACCACCAGTTCCAAATGGAAGTAAACTGTCCATCAAAGATTTTGAAATGCCTCCACAAAATATTTTCACTAGTTTTCATAATAAAGAGACTTTGGATCTTTTCATTATTCAAACATGCAAGTCTCTAAAAGCATTTTCAGAAAAAACAGGGATGGAGAAAAACCTTTGAACAGCTGGAGTAACAAGTATTCTTAACTATGCCTTCACCTACTGGCTTCCTCCACAAGGTAAATGTGTTATAAGCTCGAAACTTCATATTTAATATTACTGAAATATTGATTTCAAAATATTGTTTATTATTATTTAAACTGGGGGATATAAAACAACCAATATATTTTTAAATAACTATTTCTCCCATTGATAATAGTTGGCAAGATTGCAGAAAAGGACATAAACTACCGATCTAGCCATTCCTCACTTTTTCAAAGCCATTATCTCCCCATGAAGAGAAAAATGACTGAGAAAACTGTGAAAAGCTTTGACAGAACTTTTTCCCATGAAAGAATTATACTTCTACAAATAGCAAGAAATTTTGAATGGTTTATCATGAAATAGGGCTTAAAAACACAGGATAGCCATAAAGACAAGGAGTCTCTTTTTCTCAAAGTTGGTACTGAACCCCATGAAGAACTGTAACACCACAAGTTTCAATTCACATATGATCAGAAAAAGACAAGAAAGACAGAAAGAAGAAAGTGAAAAGGGGGGAGGGGAGGGAGAAAGAAAGAAAGAAAAAAAGAGAGAGAAAGAACACAGCCTTAGAGGAATGAGACATTACCTTTGGAGCGCACGATGTAACACTGTTTCTGTAAATTTTACACAAAAATGGCAAGAAATAAATTGTAGTACAATTCCAAACAAACTTGAGTCTATGTTTAATACAGCTTTTAACTATTTTTTTTTCAGCTGAATGCAATTCTCAATGTGTATGCAAAACCTTTTAAAAAAAACAGGGCTCTAAATTTTCTTTATGTTCACGTTTGTTTAGCTAGTTCAAGGGTTATACCAGTAGAGATACGACTTGCTTATGCACTGAAAGGTCACTACAAAGAATGGACTCAATTAAAATCTCAATTAAAATCTCTGTCCAGCAAATCGTTGGTGCTTTCTTAGATTCATTCCCGCCACCCAAGTTGCAGCTACACACGTGAAGCTATTTGAGTGGCTCGTGTTACAGAAAGATTACTCAAAGGATTATAAAGGCTGTTAAAAACACAGAGGCCCACACTTTGCAAAGCGGGGCGGATACATATTTTAAAATGCCCTTCCCCAAATCAAAGCAGTATATAAATATCATTAAAAGCAGGAAGCTTTAATTATCGTGGGTTTCGATCACGGTCAGAAATAAGCCATACAAGGTAAGAAAGATTAGTCTTTCAGAGGCTTTGGCTTGGAACAGACCTGAGAATCAGTCATGGAGAGCACATTCATAAAGCTTTTAACCCACGTATCAATGCTAGTGCAAGATCAGAAATCACATGGTTATAGTAATGGGAGCAGGTTACCATTTTTTTCATTAACCAAGGTGATCACTGGGATTAGTAAATGAAAGGGTCTCATTGACAGTAAGACATACAGGCCTAGCTTCATTTGAATTTAGACTCAGGATACTTTAACACAGTGTTTCTCAACCTTGGCAACTTTAAGATGTGCGGACTTCAACCACCCAGAATTCTGGGAGTTGAAGTCCACGTATCTTAAAGCCGCCAAGGTTGAGAAACACTGCTTTAACAGATTGATTCATGTTTCACTTATACCTATCACGAGACTCTGAGTGTTTCACTTATTAAGAAACAATTTATGACATAAATTGGTTAAAGTTGTGAAGAAAAACTATGAAAAGAGCCACAATGGAAAGGTCTTAGATTTTTTTTTTTACAGTAATTTTTTCAAGAAATGAATAATCACATGTACAGATCCCTTCATCGCAAGCACATGCATAACCTCTGAATTCCACTGCTTTCCACTGATCTTAGAACTTCTCCCCACAGGGCAACATAAAATGGAAAAGTAACAAAGCTGAAGAACAGCCCCTTCCCCTCCCAAGGTCTCAAATAACCTAGGTAGAACAACCAGAAACCTCATCTCTCCCCCCACCCCCATTTCATAAAATCACATCAGAGAAAGATGCAAAACCATTCCAAATATTTACAACTGGAAAAAAAAAAAAAGGTTAACCACATATTCAATGGTGTATTTCAACCAACCCGTTTGCAGTACAATGTTAATATTTGGGTATGCTAGGAGTGGGGACAGAGAGGAGATATTTAAGCAGCATAAAAATCACCATCTTCTAGTGATAAGACTTTCAGGCCATATCATCTACTGTGAGTGCTACTTTCTTGGCCCCAGAAAAGCTGTTCTGTGCGCTGCATGGCTATGTGTGCACCTGAACAGATGCTCTACTCCTCCTTCAACGCTATAGCTTATTTCAAACTGTGTTACGATGCAACCTCGTTAAGTGTTTTATGGACTGGTAGCCAGAATCCTAACAATTCAATGCATAAGCAGAAATACTGATTTTTCCTCCAATACAGGCCCCTCACTTAAACCCCCCACTATGAAAGGTCCCTGTGCACCTCGAAACGTGGTTAAGCAAGGTGAACACCCTGTCGGCCCTCTGAATTTCAGCCACTAATAAACCATTGGTTTCTGGTCTTTCAGGATAAACCCAAACCAATATCTTGCAGGGACTCTTAGTCAGCAAGGACGTGTTTCTGTAGCTAGAGCTAACAATATGTACTTCAGAGTTCTGAAATAACCTAAATAGCATCTACTTCCTATTCCATGACAGAATAACTAGGGGAAGTGTATGAGTTAAGGATCGCTAAAATGTATTTTCTTGACAGAATACTCTAGATGTATTCTACCTTTAACACAGATAATCTTCTGATGTTTAAAATGTTATGAACACTGAGATTATATGTTAAAGACACGACATAATATAAAATTTAAAATCTCCAAACCTTAGTCAAAATTTGTTTTCACCTAGGAATATGAGTGTTTCTCTTAGATATGGTTTCTGACTATTTATCATTTTAGCTACTTGGGAGTTAACACTATAGACGCGAACCAGAGGTGTGAATGCAGAAAGCACTTAAAACTCTTTCTAAATGCTTCTTAGCAGCAATTGTGGCAAGCAGATTAGTTATTTGAGACCCAACCATAAAAGGGTTCTAAACCAAAGCCTTGGAACTTACTGGAGGTAGCTCTTTAAATGGGAATACTTTAAAACCTCCAGCAGGCTGCACTCTTTTGAATTTTAATCAAGAGGGGTAGAAACTTTAGCCACAATCTTGTACACCCAGAGCGCAAGGCAGCTGTTGCAGCTCCAGCCGAACAAACAATGTGCTGACTCTCGTGTTTGGGTATACATTTTTCCAGCTGCAGTGTGGTGGATGGAGAACACTCTACCTGCCTCATTTCCATTCAGGCCCCCAAAGACTGCTACATGCTCCAGGGCACTTCCCAGAGCTTTGGCCCCTGTAACGATATGTGGGAATGACCTTGAGAGACAGGGGGAAGAGCCGCAGACTGGACAATGGCAGATAAGAGGCAGCTGAGCCTGCAGAAGGAATGGGAGCCTGGGAAACATCTCAGAAGGGACCTTCCCTAGTTTCTTGGGCTGTAAAGGCGAGGGGGGAGAGATGGACTTTCAGACTTGCAAGATTCTGTTAATGGAACCTTCCAATAAAGACAGAGCTAGTACTCCTGAGTGTGCTTCTTGTCTAAACTACTTCGCAAATCTGACAGTACCCCACCAAAGAAATTGGAGTGGGTCATAGAAGCTGTATCTTTCTTTTATGCAGAAAACCTGTTTGTAAACTTATTATACATATAATATTCCACTCATTTGAGTTTGAATGCAACTTAAAAGTGTGCCTAAGTTGTACCATGGCAGAACCTGATCATCTTATATCAGCTGCATTTTCACTTATTTAGACTTTTCATTCCACCAAATAGTTGTAATTACAAAAATGTATTTGGGTGCATATCTACGTCCACTGACCTCAGGTACTATAGAATGAATGTAAACTTATCTTAAACAGGATTTTACAGAATTTAAAGTTAAACAATAGTCTAAGTTGCTGTCATTAGCTTTTATTGCTAAAAGTGGGTCTGTAAGATACAAGTTACTAATAATCAGCTCTATTAATCAAGTGCTGCTGTAAATACTGCCATGTAAGATTAAAGAAACTTTAGAGCCCGTCAGTAGCTTCATGATCAATGTACTAGCAGTTGTAATTTTGCTAGTTCAGATAAGCTTAAAAAATGGAAAAAGTGTGGAGGAGTAAACAAATTACTTTTATTTGCTACTATACATATAATTTATGCCAATCTCATAAAGGAAGCCATTTTTCTGCCAAACTAGACCACAGAAATCTCTATAAACCTGTATTACTTTCCCAATGAAGTAAAAGTTATTTCCAATTTACGATTATATTTATTTTCCATTTTTGGGACATTCTTTAGGAAGCCACCTAAATATGCCTCTTATCTGAACATTATTAAATCATGGCAGAGACCTCTTTTCAATTTAGTCTTCCAGACAAGTGATTCCTTTAATAAGGTAGCGAAGCACCATTCATTCTTAACAAGAAAGATGGCAAAGTTTAGGGAAAAAAATGAATATAGCAACCAGGACAGTAAATCTATTAAACATGCTTGAAGTCAGTAAGCACAAAGGTTCATCAAATAACAAAAATCCAAACTCTCTTCTCTCAAACACAAGATGAAATGAATAAAGCTTGTGTTTTTGTAAATGCTAATACTGGAATATATGTGAAGGACAGAAAACAAGAGAATGTTGAAACACACATTCTAATAAAATCCAGCAAAATCACTTGGAGCACAGCAAGTAAATTACAGTTTAACAGATACCTATTCCTAACAGAATTAAGAACAAAATTCCTCAGGTATGTAACTCTGCCGTTTCAGACATTCAAGGAGATTGCAAATGTGAGCAGAAACCACTGTTATAACATGGAATCTTCACAACAAACTTTAAAATTACATTGTATCTGACCATCTGTAAATTTATGCTGGTCAAAATCAACAGCACTTTATCATAAATGCCTATATTTTGTATCTGACTGCAGAAGTTTTCCTCCATGGAACCTGTGCATGTGTAAAAGATGGCTGTGTCCCATCCCAACATCTGCACCCTTTCACTTATTAAAAGAATATGTGTCTACCTCGCTTCATGAACCATCTCTACTCTCCTTCGTGCATGGCAATTGATGGGAGATCAAAGCTACGCTGAATCCACTGAACTCATGAAAGAAAACACCTGGAATTGGCTTTTTAGAAACAAGAGCCAACCTGGGATATGAGGTATGCCTTGTGACATTTTTGTAAGAGAACATGAATAATGTATTTAAGAAAATGCCTTTATATTCTGTCAGAGGCCATGCAAAACTAATGATTTTAAAATAAGCATTGTAGCTAGAAAACCAAAGAATTTAATTTGTGAAAAGCAGAAATGTGCCCTTTACTTTCTTCCCCCTACTTTAATAAATATTTTGGCAATACCATCTTTCTCATGAACAGCGCTTCTCCTTTTATGAAAAATACAACTCTCAAATTAGGTTTACTTACATGAAAAACTGGGAACCATTGGTATGCTTCCCTCTGTTTGCCATTGACAAAAGAAATGCTCTGTCATGTTTCAAAATAAAGTTTTCATCTGTTTCAAAAAATGAGACAAAGGGGAGACAAATCAGCCTTCTCAAACTTAAAAACTTTAAAATATTAATAATGAAGAATTATCCCGCTGTTCACTAGAGAAACTTGAAACTCAAAAGCAATTTACACCATTAGAAAGACAGTTTGTACACAAGCAACTGTTTAACAACCTTTAATCAAGAATATTTGAAAGTCTGGATATTTCGAGCCATTTTATCATTTCTTAACTAGCAGCGAAAGATTCATTATGAAGATGCTTTTGTGGAGTTTCTGGCTGTTCTTTCAGCATTTCAGAGAACTTCTCTAGCTCTGCTATTTAAAAACATTTTATGTAGCTGGAGAATGAGCAGATGACATGCAGTTTCATGGAACTACTCTGTTCCCTCTGTTCAACACCAACTAACCACGGTGAAGAGAGGAGAACAACAAGGCAGCATTTCAAAGAATATTCTCCACAAAATAAGAACGCTAATGAGTGATGAAGGCTCATATTTCCTTTGTGAAAAAAGACAACATGCCTTGAGTTTTAAAAATCTAGACACTCCTGTAGTATTAACCAACTGACAACAGTGCAAGAACAATGCCAGAGCATTTCCCCCAATAATCCACAGACCACAAATCACCAGCATGCGATAAAGTTGGGTTGAACAGAATCCCCCTCACTAAAAAGCCTGTTTCTTTGCCATGGACAGAGAAACCACTTTGACTCATTCACAAAACTAATTAAAGTATTATTAGTTCTTTAAGCTTAAGGCACTAGTTCTCAACTACAAACAATAGCCATTAACAAAGAGAATGTCACACAGCCTCCTTTCAGTTTTGGAGTGAAGAGACTCATTTTATAACATGCTGGTTTGATGGTGATTATGGAGTATTTTGTGGTAGTTTAGCTGAATTTTATTTGAAGCTGTAACAGTACAGTACCAGGATAGCTGTACTTACCTGATATAAAATCTCAGAGAAAAAGAACCAAAAACCTTTACAATATAGATTGGCAAACAGAAGATGATTTGCTGTTGCATCGTATTATTAAGTACTTTTGGAATATAACTTTTGTATGAAGCAGCTCACCAAGAAAATGTTACTATTTTCTACCTAACTACATTCAGGACATGGTTGGAACCAGTACTACAAGAAAAACTGGTTGGTCCCTGATCTACAATCCAACACTTTTAAAACATGCCCCAAACCTTTGAGAATACCCATACAAACCTTGAAAGGGCAGGGAAAGGGAAGGAACACCTAAATGGAAAGACAGCACAGGACATCCCAAGGACGCCTTTGTCCAGACAGAAGGCCACTCTGGGCCTCTCAAACTATTTTGGGGCTTCTCTCCAAGTCACACGTACCCAGCCACAAATTCATTATCAGTTGACCAGAGATTTACTAGGAAGGGTGCAGGGGAACAGTTTGAATTTGTGTTGAGCTTTTGTCTCTTACCTTTTCATTTTGCAAAAGACCACATTCTCTATAAACAAAAGAATATGTTGACAGTTTTAGGCAGGAAGACAGGAGTTGTCATGAATCAAGTTGCCTAGCCTCCATGCTGAAGTCAAGTTTTAACCACTACATTAGCCGCAATAAATGTTGACCATTAACGCTAATATTTACAATTTAAGAATTTAAACTCATGCACACATAGAATATCCATGCAATATTACTTTCATGCAAGATGATCTAAATAAACCTTGTTATTAAAAGCTGAAATTGAAATTCTCAAAGCTGAAGCACGGAAATTTAAAATAACTACTGGATCTTACCTTTAAAGTATCCTCCGTAAATAGATTCACCTCCTTTTCCATTACCTAGCGTTAAGAAGGTATAATGTTAAATCTTGGCAAATACCACTAAATAATCTAACTAGTCATGTGGCATGTTTACTAGTGAGGAACTGGCTGTGGGCTTTGTGAGATTCCTAATTCTAAATTACAGGTAGGTCACGATTAGTGCGAGTTTGAATAGCGCAAAATGCAATTGAGCATGATTTATAAATTGATACCAGGTCGCATTTAACGTGAGCCAAAATTCAGTTAGTGCGAAGTTAACGTGCATGTGGTCGAGGCCAGTTCATGTGCAGTTGCCACTGGGGTTTTAGATGCTAGTCATTGTGTATGCAAAATGGAGAAAAGGAAGGTTCTGTTCGAGGAAAGCTCAAAAAGAAAAATGGCTCATTTTGAAGAACTGCAGCAGAATATAGGAGATAGCAGGTATGCTTTGGATATGGGTTTATCCTCTTTTATTGTTATACAGTATTTCATTAATAAACATATAGAAATTTATAATTAAAAAATTCAATTTCCTTTTTCCTTTGAGCTGAAACAATTATTTTCCACAGAAATATCACTCTGAATGGTGCGAATTCGAATAATGTGACCATTTCATGGCATCCATTAACTGCACTAATAGAGACCTACTTGTATTTATCTATGAAAAGTACTTCCCCAACTGCGTCTAGCATAAATAATATTTACTGAAATTTTATTTTTATTGTTAACCTTGAGACAGGCCTAATTGGATCATCCATACAAACAACATCATCAGCACGTGTGCAAAGAACACACTAAAACAACAGCTCTCCTCATTTTGTTCCCTCTAAGGGATTACAGAAAGAGGGAGACAGAAACCAGTGCCTGTGAAGATTTGTCTTCAACAGAAAAATTAACTGTGATTTTGGAACACAGAGGGAAAGAAATGCTTACGTTTTTCTTCTCAAAATCTTTTTTTTTCTTCACAGCTTATAGCTGCTTCCTATGAGGATTTGATCTCAAATAAGCTCTCAACATTATGTTCTTTTTACATTTTAAGTAAGACTTGCACAAAGTATATACACATTTTGTAGCAGGGGTGAAGACTGTAACAGTAATTAAGCTATTAGGACCAATTATTTACACATTCCAGTTATGATCACTTCTACTAACATAATCCCCATGTATTTCCATCTGGGAGAATCTTCCAGCCAGAGCAGCATATGTAACAACTATATACGGATAGTCCTCAACTTACAACCATTGATTTAATGACCATTCAAAGTGATGGCAGTGCTGAAAAAAGTGACTTATGACCAGTCCTCATCCTTATGACCGTGACAGTCATGTGATCAAAATTCAGAGACTTGGCAACTGGCATGTATTTACAATGGCTGCAGTCCGGGGTCACGTTATCGCCATATGCAACCTTCCCAGGGGGCTTCTGACAAGCAAAGTCAATGGGGGAAGCGGGATTCGCTTAATGACCTAATGATGCAGTCATTCATTTAATGATTGCAAAAAAAGGTCATAAAATCGGGTGTGACTCACTTAACGATCACATCACTTAATGACAGAAGTTCCCGTCCCAATTGTGGTTGTAAGTCGAGGACTACCTGTATGTGCAAGTCACTCAATGTACATGCAACAATTTATGAGCGCACAGAAATTGCTACATGTGATAATATATATTCAGGCTAAATTTTAGAGATTCAGAAGAGGACAGGATTTTATCTTATATAAAGACCCAATTAGAACTTGTAAAAAGATGTTTTACTTAAAGGCCAATGGTTTAATTTCCAATATACATTAATCTAGTCTTACAATTACCATTTGTATAATGTAATATGATAGCTAACAATATATCAAAGCTATTTATTTTTCCTAAAAAGAGGATCAGATGTTCAAAGAATCATTTATTGAAGATGCTAAATATGTTCAAACATCTAATAATTTTTTGCAGGCAATTGATACATTTGTGAAACCTTTTAATTACAATGGAAACTCTTCCTCTAATTTGGGGTGATGGATTAAGGTTAGGTTGTTTCAAGTTCTACCTTCACTAAAGTCTCCGCCTTGAATTATGAAGCTTTTAACCACACGGTGGAAAGTTGAACCTTTGTACCAAAGCTTTTTTCCAGTTGTTTTCCCAATTCCCTTTTCACCTATAAGGAGGAAATATACGTAAACTATGAGCAGCATTACAATCCATTAGGTCAAATTGAAGTGAACTATTAAGATACTGCAACTTGGTCTCATATCACATGTAACCTAAAACTAGTAAGTGGTGACAATGCCACATGTGTGCCCAGCAGGTAAACATGACTTCTAAATCATCATCTACATTTGGCAGAGCTTCAATGCTTCCATTCCACATGGAAGATGCTACTACTAGCAGCTGCAAACAGTGAGGCCATTTTTTACTGCCAATTAAGACTTCATTAAAATAGCAGGAAGAAGTATTGCCCTAAGATCAGACTACGTGTTTCACTGTTAACAAGCCATAGCTAGATGGTTTGGCAGATGAATTTCTCTGGCATGGAGAGTTCACCACTTACGAATGTTATGGTTAAAAAGGATATGTGACCAGGGCCCCACAAATCAACTGGCTGAAGAACACCCAGGTTTTCCTACTCCTTGCTAACTCTCCCACCTCTTTACTAGAAAGGTTTAATGACACTGATAAGGCGTGGTCAAGCTGATTAGCAGAAAATCATATTTTCCCACTGCTTGGCTATCTCCCTCTAGGACTGTGCTAAAGAAAAGATTGACACAATACAAATGGGATGTTGAAATTCCTGGGCTCAGATGAAATTCCAGGTTCATTTGACCATAGGGGACAAGAGCCAATTCTGCACTGTATCTCAACTCTGTAACATTCAAATATACCCAGTATCAAATTTAACTCTGCAAAAATAATATTTAGAAATTCCGTTTTTATTACTTTGTTCTAGCTCAACAGAAGAGTATACTGTCCACTTTTGTAGCATACTTCAGTGCATTCCTAAGCCTAACGAACAGGACATTTCCAAAAAGAGATTCTGCAATAAACATCTAAGAGGCCTCTAATGCCCTAAGGGAGATTTACATTTATTACTCTGTAGGAACAGACCATAATAATGTGAAAACAGGACTCTGCACATTACAGAGCTTTTTTTAAAATCTGGTAAGCACAATTTCTGGCACGCAAAGGAAGAAACAAACAGGCATGTGTGCCTGACCTTGTATTTCTCTTCTGAGTGGCTCCATGGATAAGCCATCGTACATAATTGCCACAAAATTATAATTCATTCACAACTTTGACAAACTTACCTGTGCATAGACAAAGGAAGTTTTTGCAAGTCCTTGGACATACATCAGAGAAAAGCTGAAATATGATACGACCAACTGGAATATAAATTAAAGTTTAGTTACATTCCATTTTCACGATATCCAAAGCCTATTGTACCTTTCTAATGATTATTGTTCTACAGGCTTAAACTGTGCTGGATGAATTGTAACTGTTTTTAATTTTTCAATTTATCTGAATTTTCAATCAACTTTATCTGCTTGCTCTTTCTCAAACCCACACATATCCTACAACCGGCTCACATTCTGTTTTACAGCAAAAACGAAAAAAAGAAAGAAAATGGAAAGCCACAGCCAGAGCACTCGGAAACGCTTAGTGTCATTTTCATTTTCCACAGATAACCCGGAAAAGTATTCTTATATGGTCTAATTATAATCCGAGACCAGAAATAACAGTTTATAACATGTCACAGCAACTAAGATGCAGTGAGAATTTCCAGAGAAAAGAAATCTTGATTAGTACATACTCTGCAATCCCTACACATATGGTAAGTATGCATGCGTTTGCAATCAATCTATCAATCTAAAAAAACAAATATTTGTTCCTTTATTTGTTAAGATGTATATCCCATCTCTCCTACAGGACCTCAAGGAAGCATTCACAGCATCCCCTCCCTCCATTTTATCTCTACAACAACCCTGTGAGGTAGACTAGGGTGAGACAGGGGGTCTCCCTGGTTCTAGGGAAACACTTTACCCACTACACCAGGGTTTTTCAAACTCTGTTCTGTGGAATCCTTGGATGCCACAAGAACTTGATAGAGTTCCGCGAGAGACTAAGGGGGAAAAACAAATCCAATCAAAAGCAGCCAATTTTCTATCGCTAGAGCTTTGCCACTTCATCAGGGATTCCAGGGTTTTTTGTTTGTTTGGCTCCATGGCCTGAAAAAGTTTGAAAACCCCTACGCTACACCCACAAATTAATGAACTCACAACTAACTACTAATACGTGCTCAAACACTCATCCGGGCTTAAGTCTTCAGAGCCTTAATAAAAATTAGAAAAATTGGGGCCAACTATATTTCCAGAGGCAACATATTCCCAAAATGTGGGGGTGGTTCCCAAGAATCCCTTGCATCTCTCACAGGGGAGAAATTCTCAGCAAGCTTCTCTCCCTGAGCAGAGGGGCAGAAAAATGCTTGGGAATTGGTCAACAATATGGGGTTACTTATACTTTAGCTCACGATTTAAAATGTTCATCCTACTAAAACAGCCAGCTCCAATCCTTGTGGCAGCTTACAATTAAAAATGTCATAAAGTATTTTAATAGACCCTATTGGTGTTTTGTAAGTCACAGATGTTCCCAGTAGCATTTGGACAAGCTGGTTTAGTGAGCCCTATTGGTTGGTTCTCAGTTGTGGTCTTAGTGACTAAAGCAGTATTTCTCCACCTTGGCAACTTTAAGATGTCTGGACTTCAACTCCCAGAATCTGGGAGTTGAAATCCAGACATCTTAAAAGTTGCCAAGGTTGAGAAACACTGAACTAAAGTGACACACTTGGTCTCTCAAATCCAGGTGTGTGGTATATTATGGTTTCTTTTCTATACTGTTTACATTGCTTGTTTTGTATATTGTTCTATTTCTGGTTTTATTTTCTATAAGATCCCTAGAGTCACTATGTGAGATGGGCAGCTACATAAATTAGTTAAATATAAAGCATATTTACAAAATAAAAATGCATCACTTATTTTCCATTAACTGACATAAAAATATGCTTCGTTGTATAACAGTATAATACCTTACTCCTTTTAGCTGAATGTGTGGAACAGGAATGTTTAGAATAAAAAAATATGCAGGCTTATTTTGGATATTTCTAACCTGTTTTCCTTAACTTGAATATTCAAAATAGCTTGATATATAAAAATACACAGCACCTGCCTAGTATTCATAAAAAAATTACTATAAAAATGAAAACAGCACATCAAGGAATTACCCCAGGACTGCACAG
The DNA here is from genome assembly GCF_059951505.1 of Python bivittatus. Taxonomy (NCBI): domain Eukaryota; kingdom Metazoa; phylum Chordata; class Lepidosauria; order Squamata; family Pythonidae; genus Python; species Python bivittatus. The sequence continues at coordinate 3,323,044 of NW_028277088.1, forward strand.
AAATATTAAAAGTAGGTCAAGCCTATTTTGACAGCAGAGCACACCAAAGTTAGAAACACTTGGACACATCCAGCATTCTACTCGCTAAAGTTTTTTGAGATGGTAATAAAGACAGAGAAATGTTTTCATCCCTCCATCCACTTCTCAATTTTTTTAAAAAAATTGGTATCTGAAAAAGTGTTCACTGACACTTTTCTCCCCCAGTCATTAGAACCGAGGGCGATCTGGCAGCAACATCTATCACCTCATTCACTGCCAGGGTTGATTCAGCTGATCCTACTCAATTGCAAAAAATAATCTGATCAGGAATTATATTCCAACTTTGCTGTATCATCATTGTATTCTATGCAATCAATTCTGGTTCATTTGTTGATATAATAAAAGGCTACAAGATACTAAACAAACATACATGTAATCAATATGAAAGAGAAAGTCACTTTATATAGCTATTCTGAAAAGCTATTTGATCATGTATAAAAATAGCACATACACATTAACAATCAAGTACTGTTACAATCAAGTACTGTTTATTTAATACATTAACAATCAAGTACTGTTTATTTATAGCCCTCTTTTGTGTACAAAAGAGGGCTATAAATAAAATATAATTAACTAACAAGAAGCATTCATTTCCACAAACGTCAGCTTCAGGGTATCACAAAATATTCTTTTCAGAAAACAGAAGTCTCCTAGAGCCCTCAAATCTTACCTGGTTCTCGGTTAATTTCTATGTCAAAGAAGCACTGAGGGCGATCCTCTGCCCCCATGGCGGCAGGAACCCCTAGTGCCCACTTCTTCACCACCTTAAGGAAAACAGCAGCACATCAGAACTTAAATACTAGCTGAATCTTACAGCCAAACAGAAGGCTATTTATTGTGGCTTGAAAGCAAAGTCAAGGAAGGGATCCCTGCCACAATAAAGAGAATGCTCCACCCAGATAACAAGGTAGCCAATAAAATCCAATAAAATCGAATAAGGGGAATTTCATGTGACTCGAATGGAATTATGATTTCTTTTGATACTGAGGATTTCTATTTAGAAAATGGCGGGAGTAAGGATTGAGAAAGACAGGTTAAAACTGCCACCATTCCAAAATTGTTGGAAGAAAGAGTGAAACCAGGGGGATGCCTTACTCTGTTCTGCTTAGCCTCTGATACGCAGGGAATAGTATCAGTCCATTTCCATCTTAGGCAGAAAGGACAGAAGAATACCTTATCAATATTAGCCTTAGAAGACTCCAGGCTGGAAAACATATGATTACAATCTGCCCCATCTTTCACAGCCATGCAAGAATATTGGGCATCCAAGCTGCTCGAGGTACAAATTCTAGCTTTTTTCCCTTCCTTCAGGAGAAAAGAGGGAGCCACCTACTTTGAATCTGGGGAAGAGGGGTGCTGATGCACAAATGGGCAAATATTTGTCAGTCAATCTCATTCACCACCTGAACATGATGCAACTGCATTACATCTCTGATGTTTATTTTCCAAGAGCTATAAGCTGCCACACGCAGGTGTGGGAAGGGCACTCTGTTGAGTTCTGGGGGCTACTGTATCAAAACCTGGCAAGGGATTTTGTGCGAGCAAAACTGCTGAGAGCACCAGGGTGCCTCCTCTGTTGCAAACCCCAAAGTCGACTAAATATTTTCCTAACACTGAGAGCAACATTTCTCGAGCCTCAGCGCTCATCCATTAAGGGGGTTGGAGCCTGTCCCTTTTCTTACGGAGGAAAAAAGCTGAGAAGGATTTCTAGATGTACCCACTGCCGCATTATGACTTTTGTGGCACTTTGGGGCCCTTCCCTTCAGAAAAACAATAGTATTAAAAGTGATATTTCATATAATTTCAATGTTTTCTTTGTACTTTTACAAAGGAACAGGAACAGTAAAAAATGTTATATTATATACATTACAATGTATTATATACACAGTATGTATTATATATACATCATATATTGTATATATCGTAATATATATGTATTGTATGTGCTATTTGCAATCATAATCAGTGGTTGCCCATTCATTATGACGTCTGTTCTTAAATTTTAGCATTCACATTATGCCAACAGGTTACAAATAAGAGCATCAGTTCCATGTTCGAATGTTGTGTGCATTTCTGGCCCGCTTTTTATTTTTTTTAATTAAAAGGCATGGACCTAAATAAATATCCATTAAAAGGCATGACAACACATCGCTCCTGCTTCATTTTGATTCTATTTAAAGAAAAAATTAAAACATTTTCGGGCACCCCGGGAGAAGGTAGGTGCAACCAGTCCCCCCTTCCTCCGGACGAAGGCTTGCTGGGGATGATGGGGATTGGAACTCTTTCACTCGCAAGCCGCCGGAGGAGGAAGAGGAGGAGGGAAGCTGGCCGGCCAGAAAGACTCCCTTGAGAGATGTACGAAGAGAAAAACATCCGCTCGGTCCCCACAAGCACTGGCTGCGCTGCGCACGCGCCTCCAAGAGGACTAGCGCCTTTCCGGCCGCTCCGCTCAAGGGGGAAACAACTCACGGAGGAGCCCAGCCGGGATCGTTACCTGGCCGCGCCGGCGCTGCTCTGTCTGTCCTCCGCGCCCGCCCGCTTGCGGTCAGCCCGGCTCGCGGCAAAGCACCTCCGCCCGCAGCCGCGGCAGCCCCTCAGCAGAGACGCCATTAACGGAACCCTTCTGAGGGACGACGGGCGGGGCCGAGGCGCGCGCGCGCTCCCGTTCGAGGACCCACCCCCGAGGGTCCCGCCCCCGGGCTTTCCCTCCTTCCGATTGGCCCTTCGCGAACCGCCCCTGCCCTTGGCGCGCTCTCTCCGCCGCCTCCTCGCCTTCCCAGCTCGCCGGGCCGCGCCCACAAGCCCTTGTCAGGAGCCGAAAGAGGGCGGGGCGCGAAGGGGACAGAAAGCCGCCCAGCCCGCGCGCCTCGCTGCCTCCAGTTGCGCCCCTTCGCGCGAGCGAGCGAGCGCGGCCCGCCCAAAGCCTCGAGGGGAGGAGTCAAAACCAAACCAACCCCCCCAAAAAAGCCTGCCAATTTGTAGTCTCGCGAGATCACGTCGCTTTCCTCGCCCCTCGCCGCAGCCCGCCTGCTTTGAGGATGTGGCAGTTGGCGCCCGGCGGTGAGGGAGGGTGGGTGTGTTCCCTGTGTTCGCCTGCCAGCCGTCTCTGCACCTTTAAAACAAGCCTCCGTCGATCAAAGCCTCAGTAAAAACAACATCTATAACCTGCAGGCTGGCATTTGTTGCGACCTGTTTGCATTTGCGCCTTGCCGAGGTTATTCCTAGTGAAGCATTTTTTCTGAGGCAACTGGTTCATCCCAAAATTAAAGAGGGTTTGTGGGGTTATCTAGCCCAACTCTGTGCCAGAGCAAAAACAAAAGTAGGAAAAGGATCGCTGCCTCACAGAATTGGCCTGGAAAGGAACGCTGAGCTTTTATTTCATTTATTCTGACATATTTCTGAACTTTGTTCAGTTAGGCTAGTAGCATTTGGATAGGAGACCACCAGGAAATCCACAAATTGTGTGCTAGCCTGGAAAGTTGAAAAAACATCCTGGAAGAAGAAAATGGCAAAACAGTCTGTCTGATTGCCTGAAATAATTGCATGGACATAATTAAAAAAGACTACTTTTTAATGTAATTCAAACTTGCACATAATTAAAAGAGACTTTACTTTTTAATGTAATTCAAACTTAGGTCCTCCTTGAAGTTTTTTGGCTGGTATTAAGTAAGTCATGGAATCACCGTCTCAGCTACCTCACATCAGGAGTCCTGTGGAGATCAAATCACAGAAGCTTCATATTCTGAGCTCAATAGGTTAAGAGATGAACAGTGGGTGTCAAAACAGTATTTGTCTTTTGAATGGAAGGTGCCAAAGTAAATGTCATTAAATTGGATATCAAGAAACACTGTGATACCATTGTTAAGGGGCTTAATCTGGAAAGTATTTCAATTAGGCAGTTTAGTGTTATGATTCTGACAAGCTTTACAGTTGAAGGAGCAGAGAGATAAGAGCAAACCATCACCAGGAAGGTGCTTGAAAAGATGAAGAGGAGTTAAGCCTTTTCTTTCCATCCACTGAATAGTTTGAATCTCACAGGGACATGAGTACTGTAGCCTGGAACAATAGGAATGAAAGTTTAAGCTCATTCATGATTGTAGTGACCCAATTTTCTTGGAAAAAATGAAGGACAAACCTGAGAAGGAGGCAAACCTTGAAAGAGGTTCATCTGGATAAAAAAATTGTGTTTATCACTTTGCTTTACAAAGGAAAATTCAAGAGCAAAACCGAGAAAATTATCAGTTGAAAAGGCAGCTTTCTGAAATAAAGGACTGTCCTTTATAATAAAGGATGTATTTATTATTTTACCTTTATTCACGATAGAGGTTTACATTGGTTCGAATCCAATCATCATAATGCTGCCTACTGCGGGGATAAAGTTGTGCGGCATACGACTTTTTTCCGCTTGACTTTAATTTGTTTAAAATGCACGGCCACCATTTAGTCTTTCATCAGACCTCTATGAAATTGTCCACTTTGTGTTCTGGAAGATAATGGGTGCTCCTTCACCCCCATCTTAAAATAGGTGGATCTACAGATGGTCCTGTGGTGAGGAGCACATTTGTGCTACTACAGCCTAGCTAATGCTCCAACTGTGACCCTTTCTGAGCCAGTTAGATTTAGCAATGCTTAGCCTCATCTTCAAAATAACCCCTCTTGATTCCTGGAAAGAGCTTTGCTTGGTTCTGCCTCTGGAAATTGTAACTTGTATAAAATATACTGCTCTGAAATGGTGGAAGGTGCAGGGGTTCCATAATATCTGTCCTGGAAGATCTGCACTGGCTGCCAGTTGTCTACTGGGCTAAATTTAAGGTGTTGAGCTTTCAACCTCTACATGGCTTAAGGACTGACTATCAGAGGAACTACCTAAATCTTAGATCAGTAGGAAATCTAGGATACCTTCTGGTATTAGAAGCTTGTCCCTCTGCGGTGTGCAAGAGGGCCTCCTCCTACATCAGTGTTGTCCAAACTTGGCCACTTTAAGATGAGTGGACTTCAACTTCCATGGCTGGCTGGGGAATTCTGGAAGTTGAAGTCCACTCATCTTAAAGTGGCCAAGTTTGGACAACACTGTCCTACATGATTCCAGGTTGTTGGTCCCCCATCCTCCCAGTATTTACAGGTAGTCCTTGACTTATGACAGCAATTGGGATTGGAATTTCCATCACTAAGAGATGTGGTTGTAAAGCGCGGTTGCTAGGTGAGACAGCTTCCTGCCAGCTTCCCACAACCAAGTCCGTGGGGAAGCCGGCAGGAAGTTGGAAGTATTAGATGCCTCCCAAGCAGGCCGGCAGGCAGGCAAATCAGGTGGAGGGGTACAAAGGAGGTGCTGCAAGGGTCGGGGAGGGTGTGTGAGGGAAGTGCGGTGAGGGTGGGGAGAGCGCATGGGGGTGTGAGGAATGCATGACGAGGGTCAGGGAAGGTGTGCAAGGGAAGCACAGCAAGGGTGCATGTGGGTGTGAGGGGATATGTGAGGAAGGCACGATGAGGGTTGGAGAAGGGGTGCGAGGGAGGTGCAGCGAGGGTCGGGGAGGGTGTGGGGGTGTGTGAGGGAGGCATGGCAGGGTGGATGGGAGTGCATGAGTGGCTGGTGCAGCGTGAGCTCAGAGGGCTAGTGAGGGTGGGGGAGACTTACCCCACCAACTTGCTGTGAGATTTGCCCCGTTCGACAGAGAAACTCTCGTGACACGTGTGGTTCACAAAGAAGGTTTACTCATGCGTAACGTAGTAGTCACAAGCAAAGCCAGGACTGGCTTGGTACAATTGCATCACTTGTTATATTCCCCCCTTCCCGCGCTTTTTCCCGCCTCGTGATCGCGTTGCAGCTGTGGGCTATTAGGCCCCCCAATGTCCCCCCTGATCGTTCATGATGGCAGGGTCGGTCAGAGTCCATTGTCCTTGATTGCCAGTCCCCCTCCGGCTGGGTTGGTCCCTCCCTGCTACGTGCAGACCCGCGGGTTCTGTGCTGCGTTGCGATCTTGTTTCGCTGCCCTGCGGCCCCGTTCCTTGCTTGCTCGCGCCGTTATCAGTTCATAATTAAAAGCTTCCGCTGCGGTTTTCCTGTTTAGCTGGCCGCAGGTGGCTCGTTAATTAGCGGCGCTTTCGGTTCCTCTTTTCCCCGCTAGCTACCGCCGGTGGGTTCCGCGTGGTCTGGTTGCGAGCTTCCCTGCAACCCCGTGCTTCCCTGAAGCCTCGTGCTGACCGAACCTGACATGCCGCCCCCCTGACGACAACTCCCCCCCCTCGGTCCTATTTCGGCTTCCCGGGGTATTTACTGTAAAAGTCCCGCACTAGGTCCGGCGCCCTTATGTGGGTTTTACTCACCCATTCGCTGTGGGACTTGGGGAAATGTTTCCATTGCACTAGGAGCTGGGTCTGCCCCTTGTGCCTCCAGGCGTCCAGTATCCGGTTGATTTCGAAATGCTGCTCCCCCCCGACCATGATGGGTGGTGGTACTCCCTCCGCCTTGTGCCAGGCGTTCCCCGGCTGGTGCAACTTTAGCAGGCTGCAATGGAACACCGGGTGGATCTTCCCGAGGCTTTTCGGGAGCGTCAGCCTGACGGTCACCGGATTGATGACCTCCGAAATGGGGAACGGCCCCACAAACCTCGGGCTGAGTTTTGTCGATGCCTGGTGCGTCTTTAGGTTTTTGGTTGACAGATACACCTGGTCCCCCACTTCCCACTTTTCCTCGGGGAGCCTCTTGCGGTCCGCGTGCTTCTTGTAGTCGGCTTTGGCTCTCTGCAATGCTGCGTGCGCCGCTCGCCGGGTCTCGTCGATTTGGGCGAACCAGGCGTCCAGGGAGTTGATCTGGGATTCCGGCTGAGGCAGCTCCGGCATGGGGACGAAATCTCTCCCGGTGGCTACTTTGAACGGAGAGAACCCGGTGCTCTTGTGGACGGCGTTGTTGTATGCCACCTCCGCGAATGGTAGTAGCTCCGCCCAATCGTCCTGTTGGTGCCCCACGTAGCAGCGCAGGTACTGTTCGAGCCCCCCGTTCAGGCGTTCCGTGGCTCCGTCCGTCTGCGGGTGCGCCGCGGAGGATAGGGCTTGTTTCGTCCCCACCCGCTTCAGGAACTCCCGCCAGAACCGCGCGATGAAGTTGCCGCCCCGATCGCTGACGATACGTCGAGGTGCGCCGTGGAGTCGGTAGACATGTTGCACGAACAGTCTCGCCAGCCCCTCGGCCGTGGGGACTCGCCGGCACGCTACAAAGTGCGCTTGTTTGGAGAATAAGTCCGTGACCACCCAAATGGCGGTCTTCCCCTTACTCTCCGGGAGCTCCACTATGAAGTCCATGGCGACCTCTTCCCAAGGGCCGTCGGGTTCCGCTACCGGCTGGAGTAGGCCTCTAGGTTTGCCTTTGGCTCCTTTCGCCGTTGCGCACACCGGGCAACCCCCCGAGTACGCCTCCACGTCCTTCCGGAGCGTGGGCCACCAAAACTGCCGCCGGATTAAGTGGAGTGTCTTTACGAAGCCGTAATGCCCCGCGCTCCGGCTGTCGTGGGCTCTCTCCATGACCTCCCGTCGGCAACCCTCGGGCACGTACAGCTTTCCTTCGTGCCACCACAACCCCTCTTGGCCGGTTAGCGCCTCTCGGTTCTGCTTGAGCCAATCGTCCCGCTCCGCCGCCTCCGCGAACCCTTGCCTTACTTCAGACGCCGCGTCCCGTCGCTCCCCCTTGGTCTGGCTCCGGGTCACCGCCTTTGCAGCCAGCCTGCTGGCGGGGATGACGGAGTCCACGATCTCCTCCCGTAGGCTGGCGTGTTGGGGCATGCGAGACAGTCCATCCGCTAAGAAGTTGCGCTTCCCGGGGATGTGTTTCAGTGTGAACCTGAACCTCCCGAAGTATTGGGACCACCGTGCCTGTTTGGGGGATAGCTTACGCGGGGTCTTCAGGGCCTCGAGGTTCTTATGGTCCGTCCACACCTCGAACGGTTCAGTTGCCCCCTCCAGTAGATGCCTCCACGTGGCCAGCGCCCACTTGACCGCGTACGCCTCTTTCTCCCACACCATCCACCTCCTCTCTGTCTCGGTGAATTTGCGGGAGGCGTAGGCGCACGGGTGGATGGCCCCCTCCGGGCTGGGTTGGAGCAGGACTGCTCCCGTTGCCACGTCTGATGCATCCACTTGGATTATAAACCGCCGGTCTGGGTCGGGATGGCGCAGGATCGGCTCCGCGGTGAACCGCTGTTTTAGTTCCTCAAACGCCCCCTGGCATTCTGCAGTCCACGCGAGTGCCTTGCTGGGCTTGGGGGGTTTCCCAGTGCCCTTGGTTTTTAGCAGGTCGGTTAGGGGAAGGGCGATTTGGGCGAAGTTCGGGATGAACTGACGATAGAAGTTCGCAAACCCTAGGAAGCTTTGGAGTTGCCTCCGGGTTCGCGGCGCTTCCCAGCCCAGGACATCCCTTACTTTCGCCGGGTCCATCTCAATTCCCCGGCTGGATATTCGGTAGCCGAGGTAGTCTAGTTGCTCTCGATGGAACTCGCATTTCGAGAGCTTTGCGTACAGCTGTGCCTTCAGCAGTCTCTGGAGCACCGTGCGCACCAGGCTCACGTGCTCCGCCAGGGTCTCGGTGTAGATGAGGATGTCGTCCAGGTAGACCAGGACGCCCCGGTAGAGTAGGTCGTGCAGCACCTCATTAATTAGCTGCATAAATACCCCCGGGGCCCCTTTTAATCCGAACGGCATCACGGAAAACTGGTAGCTTCCGAGCGGGGTGTTGAACGCCGTCTTCCACTCATCTTTTGCGCGGATCCTAACTCTGAAGTAAGCTTCGCGCAAGTCCAGTTTTGTGAACACCCTCCCCTTCGACAGATGCGACATCAAGTCCTTCATCAGGGGGAGGGGGTATTTGTACTCCGTGCTGATTGCGTTCAGCCCCCGGTAGTCTACGCACATACGGAGCGAGCCGTCCTTCTTCTCCCGGAATAACACCGGGGCCGCTAATGGTGACTTCGCGGGTTGGATGAATCCCCGCGCTAGGTTCTTGTCTATGAACTCGCGCAGGGCTCCCATCTCCCTCCTCGAAAGGGAGTACATTTTCGGCTTAGGCAGGGTCGCTCCTGGCTCTAGCTCGATGGCGCAATCACTGGGCCGGTGTGGTGGGAGCTGGTCAGACTCCTTCTCCCCGAACGCTGCCGCCAGGTCTCGATACTGCCTCGGGATTCCGCCGCCCGTCGGGGGTTCCCCGGGTCCGGCCCCTCGCTTTGCGGTCGCCTCGCCAGTCGCCGCTGCCTCCCTCGCCTCGGGATCGTGGCGGGTCTCCGGGGTCCCGGCGCTGCTGCTGCTGCTGTTGCTGTTGCCGCCCGGGTCTCGGGCCCCATCTGCTCTCGCCCCGTCTCCCGGTGTCCCGGACCCTCCGCTTGTCCGCCGGTGGTTGCGGCTGCCTCCGTCTCCACGGCTCGGTCCCCTCTGCTCTCGCCCTCGCCGGTCTGTCGACCCCGAACCGCACTGCCTCCGCCGTCCAGTCGACTCGTGGGTTCCGCCGCCGCAGCCACGCCAAGCCGAGTACCACCGCGTAGTCGGCCACCGGGACCACCACGAACCTCAGTTCTTCCCGGTGACTCCCGATCGTCATCTGGACCGGCTCGGTGTAATACTGAGCTGGCCCCCCCCCTGCCAGCGTGCCATCTAACTGGCTGAATGAAATGGGCTCCCGGAGGCGCCTCAGCTGTAGCCCGAGCCCCGAGACCACCGCTGGGTGCATCAAGCAGTGGGTGCAGCCCGAGTCCAGTAGCGCCCGTAGCTGCGCCTCCCCTCCGGATCTCACCCCCGGACGTGTATCCTCACCCGGAACGGTGGGCAGTCCTCGTCTCCTATTGGGTCCGCGCGCCTCGACTCCCCTGCTCGCACTGGGACGCCGTTCAGTGCGAGCGCGCCTCGTTTCCCGCCGGCTCCGAGTCCTCTCCGGAGGATGCTGTCTCCGGGGTCGACCACCCCCGCGTCCTTTCTCGGTCACCGCCGCCACTGCCCCCTTCCGCGGTCGGTCACCGGTCCTTTTCCCGTTCGCACGCGGGGTTTTGACTTCGGGCCGTGGTGGGGCGCCTTCCCGCTCCGTCGGGCACTGCGCCGCTCGGTGGCCTCTGCCTCCGCATCGGAAGCACAGATTCGGGGCTCTGGTCGCCTCTCGCCTCCCGGTGGACTGCCGTCGACCGCTCCGTCTCTCCTCGGGGTCCTCTCCCTCGGCCGGTCCCTCGCCTGGTCCCGTCGTCTTGTGCTCTGTTGGATCTGCCGCCACGCCGATTCCGCCGTTCCGGCCAGCCAGATCCAATCCTTCACTGTGGACGGGTCGTCCCGCCCCAGTGCCCGTTCCAGGATCTCTGGGTTGAGTCCCCTCTTAAAATACTTCACCTTCAGGGACTCCGGCCAGTCCGCGAGCTTCTCGGCCAACCTCCGGAACTCCAGGGCATATTCCGATACCGATTTGCCCCGCTGTCTGAACTGTAGGATGTCGTCCTCCGCCCGCTTGGCGCTCAATGTGTCCTCGAATCTGTCCCGGAGCGCCTGCATGAAGTCCGGGAAACTCCGTAGTTCCGCCGCGTTGGCATCGTACAGCCCGATCACCCAGCTGGCTGCTTGGCCATCTAGCAGCTCGGCCACGTAGGATACCCTGTCCTCGTCTCTAGCGAATAGGTGACCACCCCTCCGCATGAACCCCCTGACGTGCGTCAGAAAGTGCGGCAGCTGTTCGGGGTCCCCTGAGAACTTCCCAGTGATACCTCGAAGTCTCAGGGCGTCTGCCGCCCGTTGGTCCTCCGACCGGGGCGCCGTGGGTGGTGCCGGCGGGGGTGTCGGACCGCCCCCCCGTCGCTCGCCTCCTCGTTCACCGCCGGTGGCCCCACTCTCTGTAGTAGGGTCTGGAGCATCGCCTCCACGGCGTCTAGGCGTCGCTCGACTCTCTCCTCTAGTCGGGCGAATTTCTCGCTCCACTCACGGTTCCGGAACCCCGAACCCCGGGTCATCGTAACGCCTGAATCGTCTGGTCCTTGGTTCACGCCCATCGACCACCGCTCGGATGGAGTGCGCCCGGCCCTGGCCGCTGCCCCGTCGCTCCCGGGCGGCTCCGACCGCCCTTCCGCGAGCCTGGATCCCTCGCGCTCCAGCTGACCCACGGATTCCTCGTCGCTGGTCATGCCTGTATTGAGAAAGAAAACGCTCCTCGGTGGTACCGGGTAGCGCTGACGGTGAGTCCTGGCTTTATGTGAGATTTGCCCCGTTCGACAGAGAAACTCTCGTGACATGTGTGGTTCACAAAGAAGGTTTACTCATGCGTAACGTAGTAGTCACAAGCAAAGCCAGGACTGGCTTGGTACAATTGCATCACTTGTTATATTCCCCCCTTCCCGCGCTTTTTCCCGCCTCGTGATCGCGTTGCAGCTGTGGGCTATTAGGCCCCCCAATGTCCCCCCTGATCGTTCATGATGGCAGGGTCGGTCAGAGTCCATTGTCCTTGATTGCCAGTCCCCCTCCGGCTGGGTTGGTCCCTCCCTGCTACGTGCAGACCCGCGGGTTCTGTGCTGCGTTGCGATCTTGTTTCGCTGCCCTGCGGCCCCGTTCCTTGCTTGCTCGCGCCGTTATCAGTTCATAATTAAAAGCTTCCGCTGCGGTTTTCCTGTTTAGCTGGCCGCAGGTGGCTCGTTAATTAGCGGCGCTTTCGGTTCCTCTTTTCCCCGCTAGCTACCGCCGGTGGGTTCCGCGTGGTCTGGTTGCGAGCTTCCCTGCAACCCCGTGCTTCCCTGAAGCCTCGTGCTGACCGAACCTGACACTTGCAACCTTCCCTGCCAACTTCCCCATTGACTTTCTGGGGAAGGCCCCAGAGAAGGTAGCAAATGGCGATCACATGACCACGGGGCACTGCAACTGGTCGTAAGTGTGAGCCAGTTGCCAGGTGCTCAGATCACAATCACATGACCGCAGGGGTGCTGGGACGGCCAGAACTCCAAGGACCAGTTGTAACCACCATTTGTTCAGTGCCATCAGTGCCTTAAGTACATAAGGTAGAAAACTTTATTATATCACAAAATAATTTAATGCACTTTGCATCTGTTTATAAATGCTGCACTCAGTTCTAGATATATAATTTAAGCAACCTTATATCTATTAACATTAACATTTTAGAAACCATAGTTTGTGTATTTATTAATCAAATTTATATAGCTGCCCAGCTCATGAGAAGTGACTCTGGGCGGCGTACAATAATCAGACAAAAACAATACATATATTAAAAAGAAGCAATTAAAATATAAAAGATCAACATGAAAAAGCTGAGATTAATTAAAACTAAAATATATACAAACCCCAGGCAGAGAGAGAATGAGTACTTCCACTCAATACATCTAGACCATTGGTTCTCAGCAGGGGCGGTACCGCCCCCCGAGGGGCGGTGGGAGGATGCTGAGGGGCGGTGAACTTGTTTTGGGCGGTAGGGGGGCGGTGGGCATGTTTTGGGCGGTAGAGGGGCGATGAGCATGTTTTGGCATTCGAACTTAATTTTAAAACTCCCAAAAAAATTTATTAAATTGATTATCCAGTTTACACCATTTGTACCAGCAGTAAAACGAACTTATGCGACGGCTGCCCTCACGCACTTCTAAGAATGGTGAGAGGTAGGATGACCTTGAAGAACTCGACACTACGATTCTTCTCCGACCCCAACCAGCACAGCGCATGCGTCAGCTGTTTTCCGCGCGATTAATCGCAGTGCATGCGTTGAGCGTCCTTTCAGTATGAATGTTTGATTTGGCCCGTGTTTCTTGAGTTGCTTTTCGTTCGCTTCATTTCTGTTTTTTCCCCTCAGTTTCGATTTACTTTCATTGTTTATTTGGCCAGTCGGCTAGGTAAGTGTGCTTATTAGTTCTTTATCTTTATTTTTTTGCATTAGTCATTTTAATTTTAATAAAAGGAATGCAATTACCTTCCAGGGCAAAAGTATCGAGTTAAATCGAACAAATTTGGTAAGTCTACTGAAAAAAATTACTTAAAATTTTTGCCTTTTATAATTCAGTAACTCCCCCCCGCCATACCCTAAATTACAGGATTTTCACAAAGGGTGGCGTTGAAAAATTTTCCACTCCTTAGGGGGGCGGCAGCTTCAAAAAGGTTGAGAATCACTGATCTAGACATATCTCGGTTCCCTGGGACCGCCTGGTCTGGTGACATAACCAGGGCTTGAGGGACTTCCAGAACATCAAAAGGCATGGAGCTAACCTAAGCCGGGGGGGGGGGGGATGTTCCTTGCGACGGGTGCCACGGCAGAGAAGGCCTGCCGTGTAGGACCCACCAAATGTCGGTCCCTGGCAGATGGTATCCGGATCAAATGGGACGGGCTGATGCAATCAGGAAGAGGTGGTCCCTCAGATCAGCTGGTCCCATGCCATGGAGGGCTTTAAAGGTCAAAAACAGCACCTTGAATTGGACCCGGAAACAAACTGGCATCCGATGCAGCTCGCGGAGCAGAGGTGTAACATATCCTGTCCTAGGAGCACACATAGCTGCCTGCGCCGCTGCACTCTGCACCGGCTGAAGCTTCCGGATACTCTGATGGCTTGCCTCTTTAAGAGGTAAAGGAACAACCCCCTCACGGCAAGAAGAATTAACCACCACTCAAACCCACTTACAAGACACCCCTCAGGTCGCTTTCACAAGCCAGGAGGGGCTAATATAATATATTTGTTAATATTGATACAACCTTTTTTCCTTATTTTTAAAGGTTTAAGTTATCTAAATCGTCATAGCATTAACAATCTCTAGGTAATACTGTATAAATACTGTACCACTGTATCTAAGTAATGTATTACTTGCTTCTTTCAATGCAATAAAGCATAATACTATATATATATACACACAGACAGACATATATACACACACACACATATATACCTGGTGACGTGGGACTACAACTCCCAGAATTCCCAGCCAGTTCGCTGCAAGTCTGAAAACTCTAGTTACATGCATCTGGATGGCACCAAGCTGAAAGACTAGCTAGGGCTACCGTTTCTAAGCTGCAGAAAGCCAGACAACCGCTTGGTGGTGGGAAAGAGACAGATACAGGTAGTCCTCGTTTAACGACCACAATTGGGACTGGCAACTCCATCGCTAAGCCCCACAGTCGCTAAGCAGAAAATCACGTGACCGCAACAGGCTTACGACCTGACTTCCCTTCCCCTTTGGTCGTTAAAGCGAATTACCACGGTGGTTCAGCAAAATGTCACTTGACTGTGACTTACGATTTTACTTCCACCTTCTCTATTAATTCTGCTTGTTGCAAGCCAGTTGCGAAGCACACAAATGGCAATCACGTGACCACAGGACACTGCAAGGGTCGTAAATGCGAGGACTGGTCGCAAAGCTATTTTTTACACGGTCGTAACGGCAAATGGTCGTTAAACGAGGCAGTCGGTAAGCAAGGACTATTTGTAATACTATTTATTGCCATCTTGTGGTCCTCTAGATTTTTGCAAACCCGTTCTTCTTGCTCTAAGACTAGCGTGTGGATTCCTTTACGCAGGAATCCCCCATGGAGTAGCCATGCCCCTTGCCCCTGCTTGGTTTTAATGTTTTAAAAAGGTTATTTGCATTCATTTTTGTAAAGGAAGATGGCGCATTGCAAAACAAAGCATCGGCCCCCACATCTTTATTTCCAAGAATGACCCTGGGTGCCAGATCGAAGCAGGATTAACTGGGGATAGTATAGAGCGGGGTTTCTCAACCTCAGCAACTTTAAGATGTGTGGACTTCAACTCCCAGAATTCCCCAGCCAGCATAGCTGGCTGGGGAATTCTGGGAGTTGAAGTCCACACATCTTAAAGTTGATTAAGGTTGAAAAACCCTGGTATAGAGTATCGGGGGGTGATACAAGCCACCTCACCAGTTTACCTTTTGCTAAATATATCTCTCCAATAGGTCGTGCCCAAGAGATTCCCTTTTGCAGAGATTTTGCGAGAGCGCCTCGGCCCCAGTGAAAGCGTTCCAAATGCTCGTTGGCCCGCAAAGGCCGGGGGCCGCTGCGTTGAAAGATAACAAAAGCGTGCAGGATGTTTCAGAGCGGTCATGTAAATGCTCCGTAAAGACTCTTTACTTCTGCCTTGAATTCAGATAGAAGACGATTGTCCAAGCGGCCCTGGGTGGCCGCCAAAAGCCTGATTTATGCAGGGAAGAAGATAATCTGTTCCCAGCAAATGCTTTCGTGGAGGTTTATCTAACGGCGCTGCCGGAGGACCAGCATCAGGGCCTTCTCTCTTTTGAAAGGCAGTTTGCTAGAGGTTGGAAGCCGCAGTTCAGCTGACGTGGCCTTATCAAGTCTGCTCTTCCAGTTCTCAGCTGCAACAAATGCCTCTTTGTAACAAGATCAAACGCCAGATCAAGTTCTTAATCCGTTCCCCGCAGCGTAGCATCGCAGGAATCCATTCCAAGCATTTTTTTTTTTTTAAATGTTGCTCCGAAGGCCATATTACAAACAAAAGGAAAATGTCGATTTCTGTAATTTGGTAACTCGGTTTTCATTTCCCTCCCAGCTTTACCCCAAAGTTAAAGAAGCTCTTTTGAACAATGGCTTCCCCCGAGTTTTCGTTGCTCTGCGGATCTGGTAAAAATTGACAGCTCAGGAAAACTCAAATTATGGGTTAGGTAATTCTGTTAAAACTGTTCTTGCTGCAAGTCCTGTTGCAAAGGTTTATCTCCGTTGAATCCCTAGTTTATAACGGTGGCCTGAGATAAAGAAAGCAAGTAGCCTCATAAAAGCATGGAAATGCAAAGATGGGGCTCCCAAAGAACATCTAGTCCAACCCTCTGAATGTACAGGGAAAAATCTTCTAGAGGGGGCTACCCAGACTCTTCTTAAAAACCTTCAGAGACGGGGAGCCCTCTGAAACTATCGTCCCAATTTACTTCTTTACGTTTAAGTGAAAAGTAGACAGCCAAGAACTTTTGCTTCGGAATTTAACTCTGATGTTAAGATTCCAAAACATGAAACGTCTCTTGGAGAGGCACAGTCTTTAAGCCTTCTGAATGGCTTGCGGTTTAAAAGAGACAAAAGGGAAATTAAAAGAAATATCGGGGGGGTGGGAGGAAAGATCCGAAAGCTCTAAATATATACATCGCAGTAGGGAAAGCCTGCGAACTTTGGATTTTCTTAAGAAAAAACATTTCCATCTCTCGAATAAGGGGTGGACGGAAATACACCTATCCGTCGATTGCATTTTCTGCGAGATCGATGCCTTGACCCGCCCCGGCCCCAGTTTTGGATACCGGGCAAAGGGGGTCAGTGTCACACCTGCCCTCATCAAAACTCATACGGGGCTGGCGACGCTCTTGCGGTCGCCTCTCGATGGTGCCCGGTGCCCCTCCGGCCGCTGCCTTCTCCGTGGCCGGAAGTGGGCGGGCCGAAGCGTTTGTTGTGGTGGGATCCCCTTCCGCCGCGGCAGCGAGGCCGGGGGCGAGAGAGCCGAGGTTGGCGTGCCCGGGGGAGCGGAGGGCGGGCTGGGGCGCCGCTGCTCGGAAGGGCCCCCCGTCTTCCCCCGGGTCAAGCGGGCGTCCCTGGCCCCGGGTTCAAACGGGAGGGGGGCCGGAGTTGAAGGGGGTCGGAGGCTGCCAGGCAAGCGCAGCCTACCTCGCCAAGTTGTTGTGAGGGCGAAAGGCTGAGGAAGGAGAGGCCCGCTCTCATCGTCCGGGGAGAAGCGAACGGGCGGGCTGGGTTCACACACACCGCCCACCCGGAACGGGTTTGGGGGGTGTGGTGCGAATCCAGGCCCGGGGAGCCCACGAGCCCCTGCTTGGCCGGACCCGGGGCGCGTGGCCGGGCTGGCTTGGCCCCCCACGCCCCCAGGGGCCGGCCTGCTGCTCAGGAGGGTCTCAGACAGTGCATCAGGAGCCGTTGTCCCAGGGTCGCTAATAGACATGCCAAACACGCCTGGCATTTGGGGACATTTCGAGGTCCGAGAAGGCTGAACGGGGGTCGATGCGACCGTCTGGATGGAGGTCGCTGCGGGTCCAGGAGGAAAGTTGGAGCGATACTTTGGAACGGGGCCCGTGGCAACGTGGTGTATTTTTTTTTTTTTAATCCCGTGAGATTAGATAAAAAGGCAGCTATGCTCCTTCTTGGTACGCCGTGCAGATTGGCATCACATTGTGTCTTGTTTTCTTTGTGGGTCCTGCATTCCTTTAAAAAAGAAGAAGAGATCCTAGCCACTCATGCAGGCTTTTATTTACCGTGTGTACTTGCAGATAAGCCGAGAATTTTAGGTTCTGAAATACACCCCCAAAATGGGGTTTGGCTTATCCATGGATGGGCTTATCCATGAATATGTACGGTAGTTTTTAAACAGCATAGGTGGGTCTCGATTAGTGTGGTTATTGAACCCCACAGAATGGTCGTATTATTTGAATTCATGTTGTTCAGAGTGATATTTCTATTGAGAACAGGGTAATTCTTGGAAATAGGCAATGAGCATTTTTAAACATAAATCTGTATATGTTTATGTAAGTAAGTAATCTTTATTGTCATTGTACTTCTTGTACAACGAAATTAAATGCCACCCCAGTGCAGCTTTAAAAATATAAATTATACACATTATTAATGAAATATAACAGTAAAAGATAAAAATAATATACTTACAACTTAAATTTATTTTTAACAAGGCTGCAGCATTAAACTTGTACTGTTTTCCTCTGGTGGAATCTTCCTTTTCTCCATTTTGCACACATGAAAATTAGCAGTGTGTAAAACTGCAACCGTGCATCCGCTAACCTCACATTAACTGAATTTTGGGTCGCACTAAACGTGAACTGGTATCAATTTACAATTCACACTAAATCGAATATTGTGACCCACCTGCATAGCCATTGAAAAATAGCGTATGTAGTTTTCACATGTGGAACTCATTGTTTTGTTTAGGAAAGCCCTTATAAATTGAACAGATAAATAAGCTTTAAAAATATTTTTTGTTGTTGAATGCGGACACAAACTTGTTATATTGTTAGGCAATTCCGCATTGGTCCTCAATGCCATTTTTCTGCTCAGGCAAAGGAGATTGAGCCAGACGTGCTGGCATCTGTCGGAGACGCCTTAATCTGAATTCCTACCCTGGGCAGAGAGTTGAACCTGATCAAGTAAATGGCCCTTTCCTGCTCTGCAGTTCAATAACTTCTCAGTCACAGCTCTTTCCAGAGAGCCTGGCTTACATCATTTCAGCCCAAAACAAAGTCCCCCCCACCTTATCTGGACTTTTAAAGCTGTAGCACTCCATATTTATTTTAAGCTGTTATTCTGCATTTATCTTGGTGGCTTCGGTTTTCTAAGTCTTTTTTACTTATTATAAAATAAGTCTTTTATAAGACTGATAAGACTTTTATAAGTATTTTATAAGACTGATAAAATAAGACTATTTTATAAGTATGTGTGATTTATTTTTATCTGTATCAGCTGGTCAGAGAGCAACATGGACCTGGATTAACTAAAATGCCTTCTTCCAGGCTGTCCCCATGAGTTCTCCTGTGGAGGATGCCCATGATCCTCTTTGCCTGCGTGGTGCGGGTAAGGGATGGACTTCCGCTCTCGGCTTCCAGCGACTTCCACCTAGACCAGGGTTTCTTGGAATGCAGGAAGAGACTCAAGGTCCTGTCCTCCATACTGACACGATACCCGGAACGTGGCACAGCAAAAGAACGTGACCTCAGCATACAGTAAGTCATGCTAGAGCTTGAGACCCAAATTGGCTTGTCCTCTTTTATTTATTTATTATATGGAATGTTTTTCTGCCACTTCAGCCATTTGACTTGACTCTGTCCGGCTTGCAAGCAGCAAACAAATGCAGATAATCCAGTGCTCAAAAAGTTACCGTTCATCAAACAATAAAAACACAATCTGCAGATATAAAACCATTGCACTATCTTGCATCGGACAATAGAAATTCATGTTCTATTGTCATGATGCTCAGGGGCTTCTGCTTGCTCCTGCTTCAGACTCCAGATGGGTACTGAAAAAGTCATGTTTTTAAAACCTTCCTGAATATTCAAAGGGAAAATGGGACTCTTAGACCTGGTGGGAGCTCCTGCAGAAAATGCTTGCTTGTTTCCCAAACAAAAAAAGAGTGAGAAAGAAGCAAAACGGATACTTCGGAGAGAATGGAAGTTCCTACTTGTTTCTGGATTCAGGCCTACCCCCTTACAGCGCCCAACAAATTACTGCTAAGAGCTGTCCATATTTTTATAAGGCTCCCCTTGTACCAGCCCCATCACTCATATCTCCTCTAGAATCATCTTTTCATAAGACTAGGGCAGATGTTGTTGTCGCTGTTGTTTTCAAAACATCCAAAATAATTTCTTGAGAGGATAACAGGTGAGTGCTTTCTGTAGGAGCTCCTATTTATGCACCAATCAGTAAATAAAATGTTGTTCCGCATCGCACTCTTTGTGGTTAATCCTAGATATTTTCCTTCTCAGCTTCCACACTTCTGGGGACGTCGCCTGCACCTGCATCACCGTCAGCAGTTATCCAGCAGTCATGGCATTCTGCTTTTTGGAAGAGCTCCGGTGCAAATTTGCCATGTCCTACAATGCTACCAGTGTGAGTCTGGCTTCCAGGCCGTATGCTTTCCTTGAATTTGGTATGTAGTTCGTTTGTTTTTATGTCTTTGTCTTCCTGTGGAAAATTTAGCAAGTCATTGCTGTGTTGAGAACTGTCAGTGATATTATTCTTTACAATTTCTAAAATACCACAATAGTCCTAATTATCACTTTTAACCTGCTGTTAAGGAAGGATAGAAATAGGTATCTTGACCAAGCCGTTAAACAATCTTATTTGTGAGAACTGATTTCATTGATTTGGTCTATTTGAGGCACTGGATAGTTAATTTAAAATATCCCCCATTTTTGTCCTTGCACAAAGTTGAGGTGGACTGTTTGCTTGAGGCAACGTGAAGCAATTTTTAGCTTTAGGGAAGTGACCCTGTGTGTCTCTCCACATTCCAAGCAAGGCATTTGTCCCTCTGGAATGTCTAATAAACATTTCAGAGCTCAAGCAGCCTATTCTGATTTTATATTTCCAACGATGTCACTTTTGTTTCTTTTTGTGTGTGGAAAACATGCAAATGCTATCTTACAAAAAAGAGATTTAAACTAAAAAGTACCAATATTTTACTGTATCCTTGCAAATCTATGATGTGGCTGCATTCAAAATATTTTATATTTTTTTGGACTTCCCTTGGACATGGCACGGGGAGTTATGGCTGCAATATGCCCATATAAGACCTCTCCTCTGTGAACTGCGCTGTCTACCAGTTAGATTTCAAATGCAGTTCAGGGTTCTGGTTACCACCTGTAAAGCCCTTCATCGCAAAGGGCCTGGCTATGTACGGGGCCATCTGTCTTCTGTAGCAACTGCCTGTTCTGTATGATCAGATAGAATTGGCATGCTCCCATTGATTAAACCTTGTCATCTGATGGGACCCAGGAAGCGAGCCTTCTCTGTTGCAGCACCTGCCCTCTAGAACAGCATTCCCCACCAAGATTTGCATTGCCCTTAGACAAGGCTCCTTAAAACCTGGCTCTTTCCCAGGCCTTGGGTCAGGTTGGGTGGCAGGCCCATGGTGGGCATCCTGTATGTTGAGGGGGTATTCGTTTTAGTCTTTCTAAAGGTCCACTAGTTTCATTATGCATCGTTGTTTCATTTGCTTTTAAAAATGCATGGCACCCAGCAGTGCCACGGAGTTGGGAAGCCTTATGGATCTGATACATAAATAAATGAAATAGAGCTGGAACTAAGGGCAGCCAAAAGCATCTGGGGATTGCAATATTCAGGGCTACTTAATTTATTTAAAGATAAGTGAGGATACTGTATAACATCTGCAACATTCAGGAAAGCCGATGAAAGTGTCCTTGACAGTTGGCTGTTCAGCCTCTTCCTTAAAAGCCTCCAGAGGTGGAGAACTTTTAATCTCCATAGATAGACTGTTCCACTCTTTTAGAAATCTTACCATCTGGAAGTTTTTCCTTTTATTTAAATGAATTCAACTTATAGCTCTTGTTTCTGATCTTAGTTTCCCATGGTATCATGTCTCCCCCTCCGTGTTTGCTTCAGATTAAACATCCCAGGTTCCTTCAGCTGGTCCTCATAGGACATGACCTCAGGTCCCCCATTCCCTTTGCCACCCTCCCCTGAACTTTCTCTAACCTATTACTGTCCTTCTGGAAATTGATGGATTGAGATGTGCCATCAAGTCATTGTCGACTCTTAGCAACCACATCGATAGATTTTCTCCATGATGATCTGTCCCTAACTTGGTCCCTTCTGGGAATAGGATGCCTAGAATCACACATATCACTTCAGGTGTGGTCTCACTCTATAAAAATAACAAATTCCATCGCTGGGAGTTAGCGAGGCATACCTATATATTTTCTTATTTTTAGAGAAAGCTTTTGTTGCCTCTTTGCCGCAGACAATGTCATTCAGAAAATCAAAAACCATTTCAATCACACCAACTGCGCTCAGCAAAAAATCTGTGTGGAAAAGATGCAGGAGGAGTTGCGCGTGCGACCTCCTGCGCTCATCAGATGGGAAGATACGGAGCTAATGAATGGGATGATGAATGGCCGTGTGGAAGTCCACCTCGAGACTGGTGAGTTATCCTACATCGGGGTCAACTTTTTCTTGTTCGCCACATTGCATGTAGAGAGCCACAGAGATGGCCTTGGGGAAACTATGCAGAAACAGTTACAAAAACAAAAACATGCTTTAAGCCCGGGAAACCAAATATTAGAAAGGAACTCAGATTGGCTCTGCCCTAACCTGTTGGGCTGTAAGAGGGAGGGAAGAGAAAACACAGTCAGGTTTCCACAATTCTGTTACTCTAGTCCAGTGTTTCTCCATCTCAGCGACTTTACAGCCTATGGATTTTAACTCCCAGAATTCCCCAACCAGCTGGGGAATTCTGGGAGTTGAAGTCCACAGGCTGTAAAGTTGCTGAGATGGAGAAACGCTGTGCCAGCCTATCTCACTGCAGTGGAGTTCCAGTCGAACTTCTGGAGTCTGTTTCCTGACTTGCTCTACCTCAAAGGGTTGACATCATGGGCACGATAAGGCAATTAACTGTGGTTAATTTCAGCATCAAGCAGTACAGCTTTAAGCCAATTTTTCCCCAATTTTTACAGGCTGCAGAACCTGCTAGTTTTTTTTTTTTTTAAATCCTGATCAAGAGGCAAAGTTCTAGTGACAGAAAATTGGCTGCCTTCAAGTTCTCTGTGGGACACAGCTGGAAAAACCTTGCTGTAAACAGAGGCCGTTGCGATTGCCTGTGCAGTGACAAAATCAACAATATGAATTCAGAGCAGAGCTTATTCCTGAACGTGTGGAATTCTGTGAGATGTAGTCCCAATACTGTTAGAGGTTGGGAAAAGCTAATCTATGAATTGGCACCATTTTCTGTAGCCTCCTAGAAGTGCTTCCGATACCTTCGATCCTGTCAGATAGAATCAGTGTTACTTTAAATGATCTTTCCTTGCACTTCTTTCAAAGCTGCTTCAAAGTTAGGGAATGAATGGTTTACAAAAGATGTTTTGCAAAAGGTGATTAAACTGGAAAATAGTTCAGGCGCTGAAGTATGGGAGAAGCATAAAAAAGCATTGTAAACTTCCTAGCAAGATGGAGCAATCTCACCTTGGTTTTATGTCCTTTTCTTCTTGAATTCACCCGAAGCGCCTGCTTGCAGGATGCAGCCTGTGTCTCCTTTGGGGATCCTCTCTCTCGTCCTCAACATCATGTGTGGTGCGCTCAATCTTATCCGAGGGGTTCACCTGGCAGAATATTCATTTCAGGTAACTGGGGCTGCTAATTTGGGGGCAAGGAGGGGAGCTCTTCCCGTGCCCCTTTTTAACGGTTGTTTCCATAGTCATGTTGGATGGAGTGACCCTGTCAAGGTGAAGAAAACCTCTTTTAGTTTGTTATTTTACATCATCCATAACTGTCTATAAACTAGCTGAAAAATTGAACAAAACCAGGGAAGGTTCCTACTTTCCAATATATGTTATTTGGAGTCAGCTCTGAAATAATAAGGAAGCCAGGAAAATTGGCTTCTTCCAAACAGTTTCATATATGGATTTTTCTAATTTCAGGGTTTTTTTCCCTCTCCCTCCCTCCCCCATTCTGTCCCCTACGACCCTCTCAGAGCCCCACAAAATCAAAATTATTTGCCAGCATACATTGAAAAATAATGCAGTATTAAAATCCCATCAAACATTTGTGGGAAGCGCTAGTGGTAGCGAATGCGTCAGTTTTAATTTTTAAAATGGTAAATATCAATAAATATAACCCAGACAAACAAAAGCTGTTTTGGGACCTTCTGTAATTTTTAAAAGTGGGAAGGGGTCCTGAGAGAAAAAAGTTTAAGAAATACTGACCTAGATTTAGTAAATAATTCTGTGTTATTTGAAGATTTGGTATTCTCCTCCATTGGAATTGGTCCAATGGGAGAAAAACTTTATTTATATATCAAATTTGTCACTGCCCATCTCATTAAAAAGTGACTCTGGGCAGTTTACAGAGGAGATAAAATCAATTAAAACACAATATAAAAATCAATTAAAATACAATATAAAAATCAATTAAAATACAATATAAAAATCAGTTAAAATACAATATAAAATTGATGCACTGTTCTGTTGTAGAATAGCTGTTGGCATCTTAGAAGAATAACATCAATTTAAGTGGAAGCATTTTCTCCCCACCAAGGAGCTGTGATTTCAGATCTTCAAAAATGAATCATACAAACAAAACATTTTTAAAAATAGGTTAAGGCCATCTTGCTGCATATAACTAGTTTATTTGGTATCTTGTATGATAGGATCCACTACTGTTCAGTCTCTCCTAATCAGTTTAGTTAACTCTGATTCTGCATTCTGGTGCCAAAACGTGTGTTAAAAAAGAAACTGGTCAGAATCTGTTTAAAGCAGAATTCAGGTGGTGGTTCTTGTTTGGAAGTAGGCTCCTCTGAATACAGCAAAACTTCTGATCAGGCTTATACAGTGGTACCTCTAGTTACGAACTTAATCCATTCCGTGACTCTGGTTGCAACTCGAGTTGGTCTCAAGTCGAGGTAAAGTTTCCCATAAGGTTCAATGTAAATCCGGTTAAGCCGTTCCGCCCTCCGAATTTGGTCGCACCACGAGGCAAATTTCCCCATAAGGTTCATGTAAATACGGCTAATCCGCCCTCCGAATTTGGTCGCACCCTGAGGTAAATTTCCCCCATAAGGTTCAATGTAAATATGGCTAAACAGTTCTGAAACATATGCATTTTATTTTTAAACCTCAAAAACCTTCCAAACACCACAAAACACACCACAAGCCTCACCGAACGTCTCCTTGCTACCGCAGTCTCGCCCACAGGAAGCCACGACCGCGTGGCAGCAAGGAAAATAGCCACGGATCCGGTTCATAAGTAGAGGCGAGTTTGTAAGTAGAGGTAAATTTTTGGGGCCGGAGCTGGTCGTATCTCGAAAAATTCGTAAGTAGGGGCATTCGTAAGTAGAGGTACCACTGTACGTTGGTTAAAGTTATTTAACAGGTAGCTTTCGAAGATGACCTTTGCTGACTAGGTAGGAAAAATGTGTGTGTGGTGCAGGGGGTCTCTTTTGTGGACCTCTCTGCACTAGCTGAGTCAGTTTGACATTCAAATTCATCTTTGAATTTTAATTTGACATTCAAATTCATCTTCCTGTAGGAAGATCACAAAGGAATTGGAAATGTAGTAGCATTTCTGCTGCCTTTCATCGCCTGCTTTGGTTTGGTAAGTAATTTATACATTATCTGCTTTGTTGGGACTTGTCTTTCCTTCCTGGTTTTTTTCTTTTTTTTCGTTAAAAAGTGTCTTAAATTAAGATTTTAATATTCTTGAGCTTTTACCTCAATGGCTTGCTGTAATGCTTTGATTTAAAAGTTGATAATGGAGGGCTTATCATGGGTTTATTGTGATGTGGTGTTTTCTGTATTCAGATCTTTGTCTTTAATATGCCTGTAAATCAGGTGTTGGCAGTTTTTCAGTGCCAAGCACTGAAAAATAAGTTAAAAATGACCCAAATGTCACAACATAACCAAATAACTTCCCAGTTCTGAGAAGTTAAGATTTTAATATTCTTGAGTGAGAGCTGGCAGGGATTCAGATAAGACCCAGCAATCTTGTTAGAGTTTGGCCTTTCCACCAATGAATTTTGCTGAAATGGTGTTAGCAGAGGAAACGCAGTTTAATGCCTCATTTCGCTTTTGGATCGCTGGTTGATTCCAGCAACCTTTGGGTATTTTAGGGGATGTTTTGTTATGAAAACCTTGATGGCATGATCTATGATGCAGTTAATACCATTTTAAATAGTCATTGTCCATGCTTATATGGGTGGTCCTTGCTTAATGACCACTCATTCAGTGACCCTTCAAATGTGCAATGGTGCTGAACAAGTGGTACTTACGACCAGTCCTCAGAGTTCCAGCTGTCGCAGCATCCCCCCGGTCTCATGATTCCCATTTGTGACCTTCTTTGCCTGCTTCTGAGGAGCAAAGTCAATGGGGATGCCAGCAGGAGGGTGCAAATGACAACCACATGACGTCCTCACTTAACAATTTGCGGTGATTCACTTAACGATGGCAATGTGATGTTGCGCTTTACGACCGTGTTACTTAGCAACAGCAATTCCAGTCCCAGTTGCTGTCATAAATCAAGGACTAACTCTATTGTGCATGTACCGTGCTTACATAACAGCTGTTTTTTCTGTTTGTTTGTTTTTTTAATTTTTGCAGTGTTACCTCTACTTGTTCTACACTTCAGCCAGGAAGATCAAAGTCTTCATCCTTTTTGTGACTGTCTGTGTCTGCAACACATATTTGTATGGATTAAGAAACCACTGGCAGATACTTTTCCACATAGGAGTTGCTTCTCTTTCTTCTCATCAGATATTAACCCGGCAGGTGGTTGAGAAACAGCCCGATTTGGGGGTGTGAAAAAGGACTCACCGAATTCCAGATGGGGTGTTTAAAAAGCCTTTGCGTTGAGGAAGGTGGTTGTAATGCAGCTCCAAGCGGTTTGACTAGTAAATTTGGTTTTTCATCCTTCCTCAAAATAATGCATTTTAGCAAAACTCAGACGCAATTTTTTAGGGCGGATAGGGAGCAAAGAAACAAGATATTCATCTTAAGGAAGGAAGCTTTAATTTTTTGCAGGTTAATGTATATGATCCAAGAATAGGCTGAAGGATGTCTGCACTGAAGATGATCATGCAGGGTGCTCTTTAACACTGCTCTGAGCTTCCAGTAGAAATTCAGAATGTGGTTATAGGCTGCCAAGAGCACATTTTCTGACCTGTCTTTTGCAAGCAGAGAGCAGGTTCAGAAGTACTGTCAAGCGCTGATAATGTGGGAAAATCAACTTGGAGAATCAGACTCCAGGTAAGGTCAATATTGCACATGCCCTGAGAACTCCCAACTGTGTTTGAGGCCTCTCTCAGAGATGAGCTTTGGGGCATTGTTGCAACCAGCTTTTGGGCTCCTCCAAGTTTAAAGCAGACTCTTGGCCGAACCATTGAGGTTTTTATGGCAACAGTGGGTTGTCATAATAAGTAATTTATGATGATGATAATTGTGGGGGGGGGATTGTTTGGGAAACAGGTTCTTGACTAAGGTGCAGCTTATATGCGTTAGACTAATTGTCAGGCATGAGTTGTAGATAAATCTACTTATACGAGCTGGAATGGGTAGACAAGGCAAAGGTAAGAATGCCTTGAAAAGCCACTGATGGTGAAGGTGCCTTGAAATGTATCCTGTAAAAGTTTCTTGTACACTGTCCGTTCATCATTTTGAACCTAAAGAAGGCCTTGAAAAGACAATGGGTTCCACGGTTTCACATCAGTAGGGGAATTTTGTAATATTTTCTCATTTGATATCTGGCTTTCAGTCCACCTGCCACACGTGGGGGCTCAGCCACAGGTTTACAGAACAGATAATAAGGGAAAAAAGTGAACTGGGTGCTGCATGTTCTTCATGTAGTTACTTTTTTCAGTTTGAATGGGGATGAATTTTTATTGAAAGCAACCATGGTAATTTTATAATGGCGTGCCCTAAGCAGGGCATCCATTGAGTTTAGCTCAGAGCAACTCAGATGCTGCTAGACCTCATGTCAAGGAACACAAGACTTTACCAGGTAAATGTTAACAGATCTTGGACTGATGCAGCGTGCCCAGTTCTTGTCCACTGCCAGGTTCTCACAGTCTCTCCAGCCTCTTGTCGCAACAGTGGCCAACACCACCTACGCTCTGTCTTGTTGGATTTGCTTCTAGTATAGATAGTCCCATCACAGAGGTACGTTTTGCCTTTTAATGAAACATAAGATTGACGAGAGAAAAAGCACTTCTAAATTGTTGAGTGGCACAATCTGTCAGCATCGTGAGTGTCTTAAAAGGTCTACTTTGATCTCACGCACTCAGAAGACTTGTGTGAGCAGCTTTTGTATCCAGTGTCTTATATCAAGGGTGTTATAGCCCAGCTGAAGGGGGAGGAATCCCTGGTCTTGTTCTTCCTTTAGAAAGGGCCCCCTTCATTTCCTCCCTGGATTCTCCTTCCAAGCCTCCTTCCTTGGAAGTGCCTCGCTTTAAAGGGCCTTTCACATTTCCCCAGATGGCTCCAAGGATGATATAGAAGTACTGAAAGAGGAGCCAAGGGTACTCTGCCCTTGACTTGTGGGAAGAAAGCTGCCCAACTCACAACAAGGGGATGGCCAGTGGGGGAGGTGACACCCCAAAATGGAGGGTTCCTGGCTTGTTGGGGTGGAGTTGTGAAAGCTTTATGGGGTCTGTGTGGCTTCTAGGCTGTTCCCCATGCCCAAGGCTTCCCAAGGCTTCACTGTGTGTGGTGCAACGTTGGTTACCCAAGCAGTAACCGCAGCATGGTGGAGAGCTGTCAAGGTCCAGTGTTCTTCCATCCCAAATAAAGAGGGTTTGGGGCTGGTATGGTAGAGCAGTTAAAGAATTAGACTAGGATGGTGAGATCTAGGTTTAAATCTACCCTTAGCCATCGACGCTTACAGGATGACTGGGCCAACTGACGTTTTCCAGCCCAGTGTAATTCGTGTAGTAGTTTGAGGGATAAAATGGGAAGGTAGAAGAATGCATGCTGTCTTGAGCTTCTGGAGCACAGTTGGGTTTGTCTTCGAGTTGCATTAACTAATTCTTGGTCGCCTCACGGGTGCGTCTGTGGAAGTATCAAGAAAGAGCATCAATTGCCTCCCCCATCAGGCCTACAACCCTGGCATTTTCTGGTGGTTTCCCATCCAAGGATAGACAGAATATGACACTGGTTAGCTTTCGGAGATCAGCCCAACTTTGCAAAGAGCTATCAGGTTTTTGTACTGCTAGGGAAACAGGAGGGTAAGTATTCCTCCTCACGGAAAGCTAGTGTGCCAGAAGAATTAATTACCTAGCTTCTCTTGGTGTGCTACTTTTCTAGGTTTTCTAGCAAGGCCATCATGCAAACTCCCACCTGCATTTCACCCGGTACACCTGAAGCCGACTTGCTGCCTCAGCAGCTTTTAATTGAAGCCTGATTTTTAGCAGGTTTATCTAAACAGTTGTCCCCCGCTGTTTAATCTTTTGGAACTCTTAAAACAAGAGGTGGTTTCTTACAAAAGAGAAAACAGGAAGTCACTCTAATACAGAATGAAGAATGTCCTCTTTCCGGATTCTCCAGCTTGAAACGCGTGAGTGTGCTTAAAATTTGATGACAGAATTGAACAGCCTGCTTTTCTAAAAGCAGTTAACTAGAATCCAGGCGTCTGTTGCTCTATATATTCTGTTTGGAATGCGTGGAAATCTATGTTAGCGTTTAACCATTTGTGAGCCCTTTTTGATAACTTTTTGAAACCAGTTTATTGTACAAAACTTTGATGCAGATTTTCTTAGCAAGATGTGGGATTGAAACATTAAAAGAAGTTTTATGTGATAGCTTGGCAAAGCATCCCATTGCGCTACTGGATGGTCAGCAAACTCTAGCCTTTACCCCAAAACTCTCCCTTGTTTGGGATTTTTATTTATTCTTTTTCTATAGGATTTGAGAACTGAAAAAAAAAATGCTTTAGAGACCCACATTATTCAGGTAAAAAAATTAACTTCACCTCTTTGTTCTAAAATTGTGGGTTCTTTTCTGACCATTTTCGAGAACTGATCCTTCCCCTTTTTTTCAAGTTCCAACATCCCGGTTTATCTAGATCTTTAGCTTTTTGAAGCACGGCTACATCCTGCGTAGACTGAAACTTAGAAAAAGCTTTTGATGTGGCCTCCCTGAGTCTGTAGTGCTTAAATATATAAGTATCAATAATCCAGCCTGCAAAATCTTGCAGGCCTGTTCTCCAATCTGTTGACTTTTCAAGAGCGGGCACATTTCAAATATGCCCCCTTGAAAAGAGGTGGGGCTTCCGTTACCCAATAAGCCATCTTGACTGTTTCGACCACCTGCCTGAGCCCACCTTAAGCCCATTGCCTTGACAAAGGGCCCTTTTAGTTTTGTGGCACTGTCTGTAACCCTTTTCTTTGGGGAGTGCAAAATGGTTTGCGTCTTGCTACCCCACATTCAAAGAAGAGCGCGTCCCTGTTAGTGCCAAGATCTGTTTTTTTTCCTTTCCCCCCCTTTCTGAACGAAAGCCAACAACTGTTAAAACTCCAAACGGCTGCTCCTTTGAAACGATCAGAGAGAACAGGGTTTTCAACTCTGGCGGCTTTTTA
Source organism: Python bivittatus (assembly GCF_059951505.1). Lineage (NCBI taxonomy): Eukaryota > Metazoa > Chordata > Lepidosauria > Squamata > Pythonidae > Python > Python bivittatus. Next base: position 3,352,830 of record NW_028277088.1, read on the forward strand.
TTTGCAGACCAAAGATGCTTCTGTGTGTTTCTGGTTCTCCCCCCACCCCACCCCGAGAAGCTTTTGCACTGTCTTCAAAAAATCTGACCTTCTAATGTCTGAAAAAGTTGCATCTGTATATATGTAGAGGACGAATAGATGATAAGAGTAAAAGATTAAATTACATTTTGCATATGTACTTGTCGGTGATGTTTTATACCTCTCATCTTTTCATTTGGACTTTCTCTGCTGTCTAGGACAGTGTTTCTCAACCTTAACCACTTTAAGAGGCCTGGACTTCAACTCCCAGAATTCCCCAGCCAGCATGGCTGGTTGGGGAATTCTGGGAGTTGAAGTCCAGGCCTCTTAAAGTGGCTAAGGTTGAGAAAAATTGGTCTAGGATCTGGGTTGATTTTATTCAGAGGCCATGTTTCACCAATGTCTGTTAAAATTGATGGATGAAAGGCAGCAAGAGAAATGAAGTCTGCGTCCCAACTCTTTTCCAAAAACAATTTAGCAAGGAAACAAGTGCCTCTCCTTGTAGCTTCTCCTGCCCTCCGGGTACGCTGGGCAAGAGCCCCCACCCTCGCCAGCAACAATGGGCATGGAGGGCATTGGGCAGAGATCCAATCCAGAAGGTTGAGAGAGCCAGTGTGGTGTCTGTTCTTGAACCAGGGGAAATGTGGGCATCTTCAGGGGTCATGGAGCAATTTGCAATGGGTGGTTTGTGAGTCGAGGGTCCAGTTCGGGAGCGCCGCTGCTGAGACGCTTGTGTAGAACAACGGAGTTTGGGTGGGATGATGACGTGATTTGAGACCCGGAAAAGGGGTGGTTGGGTCAAACTGTTTAAGAACCACTGATGTTGAGGACCTTGACAGAGATAGGCCAGATCCTTTACCAAAGCAACAAGGGGAAACACTCAAGTCCACAAAGGCAGATGGGGTTTGTAAGCAGTTCAGACAGACACCCCCCTAATTCACGTGAGTATGAGGTGGGGGGAAATAAAGCACAATCAGACTTGCAAGATTCTGTTACTATAGCCATTATTAATAAAATTTGGTTTGGCCTTCCTGTGGAGGTGACTTCTTGGTTAGGTCTAGGTCAGCATTTCTCAACCTTGGCAACTTTAAGACGTGTGGACTTCAACTCCCAAAACTGGAGTTGCTGGCTGAGGAATTCTGGGAGTTGAAGTCCACACATCTTAAAGTTGTCAAGTTTGAAAAACCCTGGTCTACATAGTGGGACTGACAGTGTAGCAGTTAAGGAGTTGATGTGGGACCCATTGTATCCAAGGTAAATTTCACCTACATCTCATTTAGGAACAGTTCTCTCAACTCTGTCCATCTCACGGAATGGTTGGGGCAGGAATCTGCAATTTCCTGTCGGGTTCGCCTTCATTTTCCCATGTTTCAAGCAAGTTGCAAGCTAACTGTTGGGAATCTCTCTTCCAAAGGTTCACTCTAGCACACCTGAACCTTCATCCTGAAGAGAGAAGAGGCATTTAGCTGAGGATCTAGCTGCCATGGGGAGCTGAGAGGAAAATCAGCCTGAGATGTAGATTCTGGTAGGCTTTTGACCTTTTTGGAGGTACGATCTAGCTAGTGGGACAGGAATCTCCCTCCCACTGAGTTTGTAATGACTGGATCAGGCCGGTAGTCCATCTGGTTTAATTAGCATCTGTATCACACAGCAGACATTCAGATGCATTCAGGAATCTCCTACGAAGATGAATAGGATGGTGGTGGAGTTTTTCCACCATGGTTAGTCTAGCAGTTGGAACTGAAGACCCCTCTGGGATCTAGAAAGTAGTCAAGACCAAGAGCTCACTCCTTTGAATTTGTCCCCTTTCCAAACTCTCTAAATTGGCCATCCCCGCGTCCAAATCTCCTTGAACAGCCACACCATGGGAATTTTGGATTCACACCCTCTTTTGAACCAAAAATAAATCACAGAAGCTAAAGCGTGGTTAGTTTGGAGGTCATTCTAGCACGCAAACCCAACCTATGAAAGCGAAGCAGGAGGGGATAATGTTCACAAGACGTGATCTTGAACAAGATTGCCTTTTTGCTGTGGCGTAAAATAGGAAAACCCTTTCCTTTAAGGCACGAGAGGGCGCCAGTGAATTACTGAACACTGCATGGGTGAAAACAGGCTAAAAAAAGCGCAGAATCGGCTGCTTGGTCTGGCTTATTTTTTAGCATTAGCAACAAGATGTTAGTGCCATACTCTTCCTTGTGTTTCCCCCCCCCCCAGCTGCCAAATAATTAGCTTCAAATACACACCAGAAGAACTGGATCTGAGCCCATCACCTTATATTTTCCTCATTGCATATCCTACCACTTCCTCCCCCCACCCCATTTTGTCCCATTGAAGCCAATAGTCTACCGAGCAGACCCAAATACTGAAAAAATCAATGGGTTATATCAGCATTTTTCAAACTTGACAACTTGAAGATGTGTGGGCTTCACCTCCCAGAATTCCCCAGCCAGCACATCTTCGAGTTGCCAAGATTGAAAAACACGGGGTTATATTTTAACTGATTGGGTTTACTCATTGGAATGAAAAGTTGGGGTCTTCTTGAGTACAGGACAATATTATGAATGCCCCTCTCTTCCTGTGGGCCCTGGGCAATTATCCCACTGCAATTCCCTCCCCCCCATCTTCATTTGCACTTTAAAAAACATCCTTTGCTTCAGTCACGTCCCTTAAGAGGGAATTAGATTCCCCCTTAAGATTCCCAATGGTCCATAGGGAAATGCCAGGCGGGTATGACCTCCTGGCAGTTTTGGGAGGGAGAGCAGCCAACAGGCACCTTAAATTTCTGAGAAGTTTAGTGCAGTTATTTTTTTAAACATTCAGAAGTCTGTAAACAGCATTAGTGTAATGATAATCACAAGGAAGGAGAGGAGAAGGTCTAGCAGAACATGCAAAGTGTTTGGGAGAAGTTACTTGCTCGGGGGGAATAGAACCCAGTTCTTCTCTCCATAAGGAATAAACCAGATATTTAAAGGTTGGTTTTTATATCCAAACACTTCAAAAAGAGTGTTCTGGCTACCTTTCTACATTTGGAGAGAGAAATTGTCTGGCTGGTGCTCTTGTTTTGCTGTCAGAAATATAACGGTTAGGTTTGGAGAGACCGAAACTTTGATCTTTCTTACTGCATCTGCGTGATGATCAATCTTTCGCAGTGCTGCTCTTCACCCCCCCTCCCCTGCCCCATTTGGCTTCTCTTAATTTCTCTCTCCACTGCAAGACCACGATGATCCTTCGGTTTCCTTGAAAGCTTACTGAAATGTGGCTGACCCAAGCTGAGTTCTCACGCAACCACCCAGCACGAAAGACTAAGCCGCATTTTGGTCTGGAGTACTTTGCAAATGCAGTTGACAGTTAACTGACAGTTCCGTGCCTTCGATATGAGCTCAGAAAATTGGGTTAGTCAAGAAAATCAAGTTTAAGTCCATGACAGGCAAATGGGTTTTGCAAACATTTAATCGCCCTCCCCAAAGTTAAATCAGTTGCTTCTGTGTTAAATGTTCACTTGGTGGAAACTTCTGAATAATTCAGGGACAGAAAGGTTTGTATAGAGGCTCCTGTCCCCCTGAGATCATTCTTGCGTTGAGGATTGGGAAAGCAGCTTAAATGGCAGAATCTTTCTTTATGTTTGGCCTAAAACGATCCTGCCTCTGTTGCTGGGTGCGCACAGAAACAACTTTTTGTAATTTTCATCGAGATGATCCCCAGTTTCCTGGAGTAACTGTTCAAACTGGGGAGAGGGAATGGTGTCAGCCCCTTCAGAGGTGGGATATTAATCTAAGACAAGTAAATATTTCATCTAAATAGATGAAAGGGGATGTAATCTAATAAAAAGGAATATATTGATATAGGAGTAAAAGAAATCTTTTTTGATCCCCTGACTTGCGAGCTAGTAACTGCATCCAGGGCCAAAATGATGGTGATGCTGGAATCAAGTAAAGAAAAGAAAATGAATACCCCTTTGAGTAACCAGCCACAGGAAGGTGCATCTCTCTGCCTGAAGAACTTCCCTTGGAGAAAGATTTAGAACTCCTTAAAATAGTACGGTAAGTTTGTACTAGAAACCCGGAAGAAAGTCCCGTCCCGTCCCCTTCCCTTCCCTTCCCTTCCCTCCCTCCCTCCCTCCCTCCCTCCCTCTCTCTCTCTCTCTCTCTTTCTTTCTTTCTTTCTTTCTCCTTCCTCCCTCCCTCCCTCCCTCCCTCCCTCCTCCCCGCCCTCCTTTTCTTTCTTTCCCCTCCCTCCCTCCCTCCCTCCTCTTTCTTTCTCCTTCCTTTTTCTCTTTTCACTCTTTTTCCCTTACTTTCTTCCTGTTTCTCTTTTCATATTTTTTCCTTCCTTCCTTCCACCCACCCACCCACCCATTCTGTTGGGCCAATTTACTATACAATGCATCAAGGCTACACAGGATTTAAAGGAATTCAGAAGATGTGCTTTGGACCTCATGCAGCCGAGCAACAATAAATGCAATCGCAGCGCCTACGCACTGTCCCCCTTCTTCCCGCCTTGCTAACTCTTCCATCCGGGGAACTCCAGAGACTAACAGCTCAGGAGCTTTGTTCCTTTCTCATTCTTCGAAGGAGGCCTTTCAAACGGAGGACAAAATGTTTTTGATGTCCCCCACCCCCTGTTGTTCTACCATTCACAGACTGGGTAGGTTGAGGGCTGGCTTTTTCAGCCACATCCTTGGGAACAGTTCAGTTTAAGCTCGACCGCAGCATTGCTGGGTTCTTTGTACACCTTTCCGTGCACCTGTTCCAGTTCTTCTGCCTTTGACTCATTATCAGTCAACGCGAGTCTTGCAAAAGCCATTTGGGGTGGGCATCTCTGTCCTTCCGAATTCTAGCTGTCTGGCAGGCAAACAGATGTTATCATGGTACAAGATACAGGACTCATAAGTTGCAACGAATAACAAGCTGCAAAGCATTTCCCCCGTTATCAGATGCAACCTCAGCAATTTGTGCTAAGAGGTGCCACAACTCATCTGTCTTTTCCCACTTCTGTTTGCAGAATTAGTCATGATTCGCTCCGGGAGACTGGATTCGGTCATTCTGAAATCATTGTTAGAAAGAAAAAAAGGAGGTATTGCTGTGTAAAAGATGCCAGAGGAAAAAATGGTCCCTAAACAGACAGATAAACCCTACATAAGCAAGCAAGCAAGAATGCTCCAAAACCGGAAAAATTTAATGTTGCTGGCTGAATGTTTAACTTCAACATGCATTTTTCTGGCGTGGAAATGGCACTGCATTGTACTTCTCTACTAATTCTGGAGTTCAGAGTGAGAACAGCTGTCTGAGTCAGCCACTCTTTAAAGTAGATCGCTCCATCCGACGAAGGTGTTTCCTTTCGTGTTGGAAAGGAAAATTTCAAAACACAGGCCTGATATTAAAATTCCTCAGAAGGACTTCCTGAATATCTTTGCATATATTCGTCCCTCTTATTCCTCCTACAGCGTTCATCGCGATGCTGGCTTCTTCCTTTAAATCCAGCCCAGCCTGCCTGCAGGGCAATAGCAGAAGGAAATAATTCATTTTCTAACCACATAAAGTTTATTGGATTCCCTGACAGACATTGGAGAGAGACAGGAAGGGTATTTTTAAAGTGAAGAATGAATGAATGAATGAATGAATGAATGAATGAATGAATGAATGAATGAATGAATGAATAATAAAAGCTGTCATGATGCTGAATACCTTGAAGCACCTCAAGCACCAACCATTGGGGGCAACGTCCCTTCTTGATCACTAGGAGCAAAGCCAATCTTCATGCATGTCATGCTTGGAGAATGTGACTTACTGCTGGATGATCCACAGGGTATGATTAAAAAAGTCAAGATGGTGGCCTTGATGGTGCAATTGAAGCTCCGCCTCCTTTCTTTGTGCCTCCTGGCTACCCTCTTGACTTTTGACCCCACTCTGCGGGCACCCCAGCTAGTGGTTGGCATGGTAACTGCCTGGTTGGTTGGTAAGCTTGGTATATATCTTGCCTGTTTTCTTCAGGAGTCCACGGTGGTGTAACAGCTGAAATCTCCATTTCGTTCAGACCCACCCTGTGGGTCGGCTGGGCCGAGAAAGGGAGCAATCGACCCAAAGCCGGGCAGGGCGCTGCAACAGCAGCACTGCACCACGTTGTCCATCAGGAGACCTGAATTTGGCGAATTAAGTTCTGCAGGGAAAGCATCGTCACGGTGGCGCCTCACCAAAGGAGACGCATCTACCCTGGCATGGAAGATTGAATAAGTGAGCGTTTGAAGTCCATGACCCCGTGCCGTTTCAATGAAGGAAACTTCTCCATCTTCCTGCCAACCTTCGGAAATCTCACTCGGTGATGGATGTTACTTGTCTCGATGTCAACTTTAAGGTTGCCGATGATGTCTCCCGCAAGGAGAAGCTGAGCAAACTCTTGCTGGTGCTAATTCTGTCGGTATCTGAGAACGCCTCTCTGTTGTTTCCGAAGCTGTGGCCTCATTGCAAGCGACTGGTTTCGTCGTGCTGAGCCACTCTTTAAAAACGACGACGATCTGAGCGGGTTTTTTCTTTCATCAATCCTTAGGAAAGATTTCCTTTGCTTCCAACTATTAGAAGCATTGAACGGAAGACAATCTACATCCCAGGCAGAAATCACAATATTAGTCAAGCAATTCTGGATTCAAAGGCAGGAAGGAAGATCTGTGTGGTTGCTCTCTCTCTCTCTCTCTCTCACACACACCCCCCCCCCCACACACACACCCCACACACCCCTTTATGGGTGGTTTAGGAAGGGACCCAGAAGACATCACTGTTGGGCTCCATCCCTCTGGAATATTTTTTTTCAGTGAAATATTTAACAGGCAAAATATAATACACAGCAACAGTAATAACAATACTGTGATTTAGATAGTTAAAAAAAAATCATCACTTCATGGTAATTAAAGTGAAGTAAAATGGAAGGAAAAAGGAAAAGAAAAAAAAAAGAAATCCATGTAATATAATATAAACTGTCCAGAGTCCCCGGGAGTTGGGTGGTATATAAATTTAATAAATTAAATTGACCAGCTCAATCCTTTTAACGTATCGTTAAATCTGGACCATATAAAACATACTGCTCCATCTTCACATTTTTAGGGTGTAAATACATTCCAGAAATTGATAGGGGACACATCTCTTTTAACATCAAGAATGTAAACATTTTTTTACATATGTAGGATAATTCTCTTTGTGGAACCCCATGGTCAGTGGAGTGAGAGTTCTCCATAACTCTTTCAAACTCTGTATTTTTGGAGAATAATTCAACATCACATTTACCTCTTTGACAGCTATGTTTTCCCCCAAAGTTATGTTAATATGTCTAATGTCTCGAGTCCCCAAAAGATCCATGGATGGACAGGAACAAATCATGTGAGACAGAGAGCCCAAATTTTTTGGGAATAGTAACATCCAGAAATTCAGATGTTCAGAAAGGCAGTTAAAATAGAGCTCTTTGCAAAGCTTTTACATTTGTAAGAATGTTGTTTGATCAGTGGATGCTTGTAAAAATAGCAATCGATCATTTTCAATGCTTTTCTGTTGTTTTTTCATTAATTTTACATGTAGATAACCATAAACTGCCTGTAATCTTTATGGAGTCGGCATTATATAAATATTGTAGTAAGCAAACATTGGGCCTTGCTGGAAAAACCTCTTAACTTACTCCTTGTCCTAATCCTGCTTGATTCCTGGCACATTGGTACGTTCTGTTAAAAAAACACAGCTGCAAATTCTCATTGGAGCTACTTAGCACTTCAGTAAAATCCCATCTACAGCTGTGCAATCATTTGGAATCAACCTCCAAAAAGTGCTTTGAAGCAGATGGGGAACACACCTAGAGTATTTCTGCAACCCCTTAAAGCAGCTATGTCTTTCCCCCCAGAATGGCACGGCTGTCACATGGTCCCCTTGAATGATACGGCTACTTTATGGGTTGCAATTGAACAACATGTTCCAACATGATGATACAATTTATAGACCGCCTGACCCTCAACAACTCTGGGCAGCTTACCATTAAAAAGTGAAAAAGTGCAAAAACCATAAAATGAACAGCCCCCAAAACAACATCTAACAAACATACCACAGACCCATCCAGCAAGGGCTCAACCTTCACTCTGCCCTAGAGCTGGGGAGAATAGCCGGGTCTTCAATAGCTTCCTGAACATCATCGGGAAGGAGATTGGAGACGTCATCCATTTGAAGATTGAACTGGAAAGGTTGCACAGCTCTATTCCATCTTCTGAGGTCATCTAAATGGTTTGCACAACTGCTGGGGATACATTCTCTTCTGCATTATTGTTGGGGCAGGGGGATGAATAACTAACATGCTATCTTGTGTTGCTATAGAGAAGTAAAGAACATTACAAACATATGCCAGAACTTGTCTGAAATCTCCCTGGGTTCCTCAGCTCCATTCCTGGGCAGAAAAAAGGGGAATTTCAAGACCTGGGATGTGGGCAGAACTCAGTATTATCCATCACATTTCTTCTCTAGGTTGAGAACTTTACTCCCTAAATCAGAAACAACCAACTGATGACATAAAATAGAGGCTGATTATTTGTTTGAGGTCAAGGACCCTACATGACCTTTGAGGGGGACTAGACTGCAGACAAGCTTTGATGTATTGTAAATTACAGTTAGTAGATGAAGTCCTCTGTACATTTAATCATGGCCCACATCTGTTGCATTAAAAATTACAACTAGGTAATAGCTTTTACAGCAAAGAGGGTAACTCCTCAAGGTATTTAATCGTTGCTTACAGCTGTTGCATTCAACAGTACACTGGCAGTTGTTTCCGAAATCCACAGCAGCACAATCCATTTTCTGGGCTTTGGGACACAGGAAAAGAGATGAGGCTCTAATTGCTCAGTGGCAACTGCCATCTTGACTTTTTTGACCAACTCTGCAGATGCCCCTGGTTCTGGGTGTTGCCCACAATGCCCTTTGGAGAACATACATGGTTGCAAGTTGTGTCTGTCTGATGGAGGAATATTGATGATCGGGGACGGGGGTGTCTTCAGCCAATCAGGATTGACCTGAACTTGTTTTTCGGTTAGTGCTACCATGTTTGCTCCAGAGCCACTGTTGGAGGATGAGAGTCTTTTGGAAAGATGATCCTAATTAAACACTGCCCCAATTTTCCTCCGTCATCCAGGCGGATGATGCACAGTTTCTGTGTGAGTGTTTAATCAGGCTATGTTTGAGACCTGTCACAACAAGCCCCTTTCTTGTCTCTAATTTACCGATACCCTAAATCGGCTTCTTGTCAAAGTTTGGTCTTCCCTCAGCCAGTCTCTCCCTGGATAGACGGAATCTTGACAGAGACGAGATCATGAAGGGCCGTTGTCAAAACAATCTCAGTTCACTTTCTCGCTGCAACGTAGTCCAGAATGCGGATGAAACAATTTGGTTACTAGCCAGCAGATGAGCCTCGAAAGCAAACAGGGCAGCAAGTTCTCATCAAGCAGTGCAAGAAAAGATGTGGGGAAGAATTGCACACCTTACCTACGGAAAGACTGCAGCTCAAGAACTGGTGGGTTGGTCCAAACTGCTCCCCTTCATAGAGTTTGGGTCAGAGGGAGAGTGGTCATTTTTGACAGCAGCATGAAACAGGAGGCGGCTTTTCACTTTCTTAAGCCAGGGGAGGACAGAAAAAAATGTGGTCCACAGGTACTTTGATCTTTTCCCATGTTTGAGGGGGGCTTGTGTAGGGTTTTAGGAAATGAAATGGGTGCCTTTGGCCATGCAAAAGCTTAAGACACCATCACACTCCTTCAGCCCTCCTTCTCCCCAAAGTTGGACTGATGGAAGCTGAACCTTTTAGATATGGCCTTCATGGAGTGACTGATGCAGCCCTCAAGTTTTCAGAAGTTGAAGACCCTGTATCTAATAAATTGTCTCCATTGATCTTTGCTATTCTTCAATCTCACACCTTCAATAATCTTTCCTTCTTCCTTTGTTTCTACCCTAGGTGGGTTTTTTTTAGCCAAACTGAGTTTCTCCATACCTCCTGAAGGCCCAATCGTGAACATGCTCCACTTAGAGCATTGACGAACATGCTATTTCATGACCTTACCGATCCAGCCCAACAAGATTGAAGGCTTCCTTGTCACAACACTAGATTGACAATACTCAGCATCACCCCAGACATTCTGTGGCACCAGATGGAGATGTTCAATGCCTGTCTCCCCGTACCTAGTTTTGCAGGCATAAGCTGGAGGCTGAATCTTATTTCAACGTTAGCAATGGGACAATGTCATTCATCACAACTCGATGCTACAGGCTAACTTAGGAAGTACAACCCAGAATCTTAGGTCTGAAGAGTTGGAAGGGAACCTAGTCCAACCGTCTGTCGTGCCCATCCCATAATACCCTGGGCTTGTTTCCTTAATGCTGTGATGCTCAACCCTGTACCCCATGTGACGTAACCCTAAGAAACATTAGGGTTAGCCCTAGTGACCTCCAACATAAATTTGTGTGCACGTACCATATTGAAATCTTCTGCTGATAGATGGCTATCATTGAACCAAAATAATCAATGCACTCAAGAAAGATTCATCAGAACTACAACCAAATGTCACTGTGGCTTCCCCCTCTCTAGAGCCTTCAGCTCCTGCAATCAGCACTCCATGGTTACTGAGGCTAGATTTTGGGGACCTTAGATAAAGCCCAAGTCTCTCCCAAAATGGCCCTAACTCCTGAGGACAACATAGAGACATCCATGTTTCTTTCCAGGAAGCAAAGTAGAAGCGATGGACGTCTATGTTTATTTTTGGCCATTCAAATCTAGCCTCGTACCTCCGGGGGTCTCCTATCCAAGTATTAACCAGGCCTGACCCAGTTTAGCTTTCCTAGGGCTTCCATGTGCTTTTTTACCCTCCTGACTCTTTATAACATTTCTGAAATCTTCCTTCCCTTGTCTCCTTCCAGCTTGCAGCTATTTCCCTCTTGTGTGTGAGTACTATTTTTCTGATTGCAATAGTCGCAGAACATCATTACGGATTAAAATACAGCAAGCAATAATTTAAGCATGCATGTTATTAGCTACCAGCAAGGGGTGGTAGTGCCAGCGAATGGCAAAAGATACTTTTACTATACTCACATTTCCTAGCTTTGATGGAACGCAGAATCTAGAAAGATCCCCCCTTTGACTTATTTCTTCCGCTTTGCCTCTGGTGACAGATTGAAAAAACAAAAAAAATTCTGGCCAGATTGCCTCTTTTAGAGGCAACCCAAGACACAATCAGAGTTCCTCGTGTGCAAAGAGGGTGAAACAATTGAACAATTAGGAGCAGAGACCTGGAAGATTCTTAGGGTTTTGACCTAGTTGCTGGGCAGATAGCAGAAAGCAGAAAAGAAGTGGAGCTGAGGAGCGTGCTGGGGCATATTTTAAAAGAGTAATATTAATACTGTGTCCAATTTTAGTGGCCGCGATATAAGAAGGATGTTGAAGAACTGGGGAATGTGCAGAGAGGAACAAGAAAGATGCTGAGGGGCTTGGAGAGCGAATGCTACGTAGAATGGGAAAAGGAATTGGGTATGTTTAGCCTAAGGAAGAGAAGCTGGAGTGGAGAGATGATAATGGTCTTCCAACACTTGAAGGGATATCACGGGGAAGAAAGTATGGATTTATTCCCCATCGTGCCCAAGGGTAGAATAAGAACCAACAGGTGGAAGATCTACAGAGGGGGATCCAAACTCAAGGAAAGGCTGAAGGAGGACTAGAAGCCAGGTCTTCCTGCTCCTAGACCAACCCCTTCTCCGCTGGCCCGTACTGGCTCTTGGGCTGAGAGACAGGGACGGGCCCAAAGTCCCCCCAGGGAGCTTCTGTTGTTGAAGATGGACTAGAACCTGGGTCTCCCCATTCCTAGTCCAGCATCTTCACCACTAGCCCATCACGGTGCTCTTAGTTCTTAGATTACATTGCGCTGAGCATAGACATTATGGCAATATGACAATTGATTCAGTTTTATTATATGTTTTTACGGATTTGAAGATGGCGTTTGGTGCTTTTTGGAGCTTTTAATTGGTGTAAGCTGCCCAGAGTCACACAACTGAGATGGGCGGCTGTCTAAATTGAAGTCAAAAATACATTATCCCCACCCCTGCCCCTTTGTGGTTTCTGGTTCCACTCAGGCCAAGAGGCTAGTACTTGGTCCTAATGCCAAGAAGCCGTTGTTCCAATCTGACCGCTCTGTTTTCACGCTGGAAAGGCCAAAAGCAGCCGCAGAAATGCAGATTGGACTTTGGCTGGCTTGGGAACTGGAGAAATGGAGTCATTTTGCCCCGGTTTGAATGGCTAAAGTGCATTTAGAACAGTGTTTCTCAACCTTAGGAACTCTAAGATGTGTGGACTTCAACTCCCAGAATTCCCCAGCCAGCCTTGCTGGCTGGGGAATTCTGGGAGTTGAAGTCCACACATCTTAGAGTTCCTAAGGTTGAGAAACACTGGTTTAGGATACACACAAAGGAGATGGAAGAGAATGTGAGAAAAGGAAGGTGATTAAAATGGGATCTGTTCTCTGGAAGGCTCTTGGGCCAGGTGGAATGAAATGTGAGAACCTCAGAAGATGGCCTTCTGCGCTTGTGGAGGGAATAGCCAAGGATGACGTTCCTTCTGTTGATCCGGCTGGCCCCAAGCCAATATGGGCTTTAAAGGCTGATACGAAAACTTTGAAACAGTCCTGCATTGGAGGGAGAAGCGTGAAAAGGAATGGACTTCCAGGGCCACACTGGACCTCCCATCTGGAGAAGGCTAGGAAAGGGACTTACCAACATCAGCCAATCCTAAAAGTTGAAGATGCCCTCAAATCAGGCTGATTTCTTAGTCACTTACATGGACAGGTTCATGACGTTTCCTTGGCAGTGGTAGGACAGTAGTATCTTGCCTATTTTTCAGATTTTTTTTCTTCCTTCTTTCCCATCCAGCCTGTCGTCCTAGGATCGCTTGGTGGTCTCCCATCCAGGCTCTGCTTGGTTTCCAAGCCTGTCTGACGTGACAACCTGCCCTTAACAAAGATGTTCCTTCGTTCCTAGCCATTCTTCCACACATAGCTTCTCATTACCTATCTCTTTATCATAGGATAACATTTATGTTGAATTTTAATGATTTACTTATTACTGATATTTTGCCTACTCACATTGTTATGGAAAATGCAGATTATTCTTGCCACTTCATTGCCTTCTAGTGTTTTCTGTCTTGATCTCCTTTTTCCTCTTTAAAGATCCAGTTTGTGCTGCTCAATAAAAGTTTCCCACTTCCAGATTCTTTCTTATTTGATTCACTTTCTGTGGTCGGACAATTAATCTTAATTAGCTCTTCCTAGTTAACTACAGAATTAATTTGTTGATTTTCCGGTTTTCAATGGAAAAATAAAAAACGACTAAAATTCCAAAGCGCTGAGGTTGGGCTGTAAACCTAAAATAGGTAGCGAGCAATTTCAGTATCTCTCTAAATTAGAGAAATAATTATTCTGCTTGTCTTTTGGGTTACCGTGGGGTAAAATTACTTCTGATCAAAGCCTCCCAAATGATGATTGTGCTGAAAGCATTTCAATAATGGGGGGAAACAGGCTGGAAAGCTGATGTGCAAGCCAGCTGTTCTTCCTACCAACAGTCTTTTCCACAAAAATCTCAAGAGCTTGGTTAAAGTAACCCCCAGCAAGGGTTAAAGCCCCCAGTAACAACAATCTCTGCTTTTTTTTTAATGTAAATTGGTAGGATTTTTTTTTTTTTTTAAGGCTCTGATTTAGCCCTGGGTTTTGGCCTGACAGCAAAGGAAGGAAGAGGTTTTATAGGTTAATAAACAGCTGCTTTTCTGGGGAATTAGAGCGATGGATTTCAGATTTGCAAACCTTTTTTAGTATTTGGAAAATGGGACATTAAGAGTCCCTTACTTTTGCTGTTGTGTTTCCTGCAGGATCTCAACTTGGGGGCTTTGGACTCCCAATGCGCTGCCCTGATTGAGGCTGGCTTGGACTTGAGTCTCCTATGTACTAATCCAGGGTCTTCAGCAGTGCACCACACTGTCTGTTTCTAGGTTTTGTTGAGGCCCCCCTCTCTCCTCCTTCCTTCCTTCTTCCCTTCCTCCCTCTCTCCTTCCCTCCCTTCCTTTTCCCCCTCCCTCCTCCCTCCCTCCCTCCCTTCCTTCCTTCCTTCCTTCCTTCCTTCCTTCCTTCCTTCCTTCCTTCCTTCCTTCCTTCCTTCCTTCCTTCCTTCCTTCCTTCCTTCCTCTCCGTTCTCTTGACCAAGAAAAAACTTCCAGAGGATCATGCGATCATGCAGCTGAGCAAACTTTGCTTTGCACCTTGCACTTCCCTTTCTGACTTTGGGTGTGTCAGAGCCCCGAGCCATTCTGCGGCAGGGCTATGCTTTAGCACACACGCATTGCAGGGGTTATAAAACTCCAGCAATGAGAGAATTCCGCTTGTTTTGATCACAGCTCCGTCTCGTTCTGCATCTTGCTTGCAACAGCAACCTTCCGTGGCTTGCCTCCCGAAGCAAGTGGAATTTAGACCTGTCTTGTTTTTGAAGGCTGACCTTCCCTCTCAACTGTTACGATCGGTTTCCCATTCAGACAACACTGTTGCAGGCTGTTGATGTTAGGCACAATGTCGAGGTATGTTCACTTACTCCTGTTCCAGTGGGGCACATGACATCCTCTGCCATCAATGACCTTTATATCTAAGAATAAAAGATGGTGACATTTCCTTAAGTTCAAACTCTTTCTATATGAACAGTCTGAGTCCTTCCTTCCTTCCTTCCTTCCTTCCTTCCTTCCTTCCTTCCTTCCTTCCTTCCTTCCTTCCTTCCTTCCTTCCTTCCTTCCTTCCTTCCTTCCCTCCCTCCCTCTTTCTTTCTTTCTTTCTTTCTTTCTTTCTTTCTTTCTTTCTTTCTTTCTTTCTCTCTCTCTCTCTCTCTCTCTCTCTCTCTCTTTTTCTTCCTTTCCTTTCCTTTCCTTTCCTTTCCTTTCCTTTCCTTTCCTTTCCTTTCCTTTCCTTTCCTTTCCTTTCCTTTCCTTTCCTTTCCTCCTGTTTTATCATTCCCTACATCCAGCATGTGTTTTTGGATTTCCTACTCTAGTCAACAGTCCTAGGAATCTCCTGGTGGTCTCCCATCCAAGTCTCACCTTGCTCAGTTCAAAATCAGGGGCTGCCACCTAATTAAGTACAGAGTAAAGTTTCCCTTGAGTCAAGCTTGACTCCTTGTGATTTTATGGGCCCATGCATGGAAGGATGAACGTTTGTGGTGTCTACTGATCAACAAAAGACTTTAGAATCAGCAGGAGGATTTGTCTGTTTGTTGTACTGAAGCATCCACAGGAATGAATCCCCGTGAGTCAGCAAGAATGGCAACCTATACAGGCAGTCCAAGACAACTGGGGAACAATACTAGATCAATAATGATAACCCCATCAGCCAATCCATCAATCACGCAGTATATTACAAAGTCATTCTCCCTTCTGGTATGTTTTTTTCAAACTTCCCAATCTAGCTTGGGAAATTAACAAATGGCTTCTTAAAATTAGGGGCCCCACTATGGATTAAAATAGCCATTTTAAGGTCATTGGCCCCAAATCTGGGAGAGTGCAATATTCTCCTGCCATTTGGTCCTGAAAAGTCTTCGGGGGGTTGTGTTCTGAACAAGATCAGCCTAAAACACCCCCTTGACAACATATAACGACGTACTGACAACATGGCCCGATGCGTCGGCCGCCTCCGTGGTAGCGGCAACCTCCGCATTTATTTATTTACCAAATTGGTCACCGCCCATCTCGTTGAACAACTCTGGGCGGTTTACAACAAAAGTAAAATTCATTAAAATGCAATAATAAATAAATAAATTCCAAGAAAGATGGAGACTTGGCAGATAATTCAACAGAGCACCATCAGGGCCCTAATCACCCCCAAATACAGTTAGAGCCCATATCACCCCATGCATACTGGCAGGGCCAGGTCTTTAATCCTTTCTGGAAAGCCGGGAGGGTGGGGGCCCGCCGCATGTCTGGGGGGGAATATTGCAAAGGGCTGGGGCAACGGCAGAGAAGGCTCTCCTCCTGGGCCCTGTCAGCCAACACTCTCTCACTGATGGGGCCTGTAACATGCCCTCTCTGCCTGGCCGGGTGGGACGGGTTGATGTGATGGGGGTTAGACGGTCCCTCAGGTAGCCTGGCCCCATGCCACGTAGGGCTTTAAAGGTGAGAACCAACACTTTGAATTGGACCCAGAAGCAAACTGGCACCCAATGCAGCTCCCGCAACAAAGGTGTTACATGTGCCATCCTAGGGGCACCTCATATCAGCCATGCAGCTGCATTTTAAACCAGCGGTAGCTTCCAGATACTCTTCAAGGGT
Organism: Python bivittatus; assembly: GCF_059951505.1. NCBI lineage: Eukaryota > Metazoa > Chordata > Lepidosauria > Squamata > Pythonidae > Python > Python bivittatus. The sequence continues at coordinate 3,369,195 of NW_028277088.1, forward strand.
AGCCCCATGTAGAACGCATTGCAATAGTCTAGCCAAGAGATGACCAGGGTGTGAGTGACTGACCGGAGACCCTCCTGATCCAAGAAGGGGCATAACTGGCACACCACACGAAGGTGGGCAAAGGCAGTTAGCATCCTTAAGAGGTGATGTGCTTGAAGACCAACGATTCCATCTCATATGAATTCTTTTAAAAATAAAATGAAGCTTAGCGTTAGCTGTAGATCCGAACTGTGGATCGAAGCCTTCGAACATCCGATCATGGAACATCAATGGGTCCAAGTTTTAAAAAACGGTACAATTCCCTTTGGACGGTTGAGGAATGAAATGAATGCATGAGAACCGTATTGTTTCACGCCTATTGGATCACTGTTTAAAAACGATCAGAAGCCTGGTTTTATTTATTTATTTTGCTGGCATCGTAAGACACGTGAGGGCTCTCTTAACTCCCGTAAACTGGCCTTGTCCAACCGTAGTTCCAATTTAATTTCAAACCGTAGCATATCTTAAAAACAATTTGAGAAAGAAATGCAACAGTTTTACCTGTAAACGTCATGGTAAATTATATTCTGAATTTTGGAATGTGTCATTTTAGGAAGTGCTGTGGCTCTACCAAGCCTAGGCCTTGGTAAAAAGGGATAAACTTACATAAATGGAATGAACTCCCTGATATTAAGGAGTGGATTCAGGATATGTGTCTGTCCTTTATTCCTGAAACATCATTATAATCTGAAAATGAGCAGACGAAGCAATATGTTTCTCTAGGCCTACATTTAATGACAAACTTAAATATTGAATGAATCCTATAGCGATACAGACCTTTTATTATTATTATTATTCTTGTTTCTCTTTCTCTTAAGCTTACTTTAATCACTATAATGTTTGTAGTTTTTAAAAAACAGTATAACCACTTCAGGGTATCTTTTGTGCTACGGTTGAAGTTTCGTTGATGTGAAATCCATTGTGCATTTCACGAGATGATGATGATAAACATCCTTGAGCAGAAATAAAAGTCCACTGCAGTAGGTAGGGTAGCCAATACATTTCAAATGATAAGGTCATAATAATGGTCATAATAATCATGGCTGTACGCTGCCCAAAGTCGCTTTGCGTGATGCGGCCGGCTATACAAATAAATAAATAAAATAATACAACTTACTGAATACCGAACAGACCAAACTGGCCTTTAAGAAAGACCAAATGAACAACGGAAAAGAGAGAGGGCAAGGCAAAATTTCTTCTGTAAACCACCCAGAGTCGCTTTTTAACGAGAGGGGCGGTGACGAATCCGATATACAAAAATAAAAATAAATAAATAAATACAAAATGTGGAAAAGGATTACATGGCCAGTACACACACACGCACACGCACACACACACACACACTAGCAGGCAAAGCAGATAAGAAGAAGACCTGGCAAAATCAAATAATTATTACCTTAAGGAATGGAAACCATTGATGGACTATTTGCAAAATGCAGGCAGGGCGAAGCTTACATGGGGATTTGAAGATTAGATTATAAATGGAATGGGATATGTTTTGACAAAGAATTATTCCTACTTAATGCATTAAAAACTAGCACCTATGACACTCTTATTATTCTTAAGACCAGAGATACATTGGAAGCTATCTATTTTTCATGTCTTTCTTCTTTTTCTTTTACTTTATCTCACGATTTCTTTTCCTTTTCCTTATAATTTGTATTTTTCATTTTCTTTTTCATTTCTAACTTTTAACTTTGTAATTTTAAAATTTCAATAAAATATTATTAAAAGAAGAAGAAGAAGAAGAAGAAGAAGAAGAAGAAGAAGAAGAAGAAGAAGAAGAAGAAGAAGAAGAAGAAGAAGGAGAAGGAGAAGGAGAAGAAGACCACCACCTGGCGATGGCTTAGAGCAGGAAAGTTGAAAGAGACAGAGGGGCTCATTCCGGCTGCACGAGACCAAGCCTTAAGAACCAAGGCATACAAAGCCAGGCTTGAGAAGACAGCAACCGACAGCAGATGCCGCCTCTGCAAAGAGCTGAAGAAACAGGGGACCACCTAGTCAGCTGCTGCAAGAAGATCACCCAGACTGCAAACAACGGCACGACAAACTAGCAACAGTGGAGCATTGGAAGATCTGCAAGAAATACCATTTGCCTGCAAACAGGAATGGGTGGACCACGAAACAAAGTAATAGAAATGAAGAAGCTAAAATGCTCTGGGACTTAAGAATCCAAACAGACGAGCACCTGCCACTCAACACCCCAGACTTAACAACTGTTGACAAGAAAGACAGAAAAGTCTGGATAGCGGACATTGCAAGACCTGGAGGCAGCCGAAGAGAAGAGAAAGAACTGGAGAAAATCACAAAATACAGAGATGTACAAATAGAACAACTGTGGCAAAAACAAGCAAAGATAGTACCAATAGTTACAGGTGCCTTGGGTGCCATCCCAACACATCTGGAGCACCACTGGAAGACCATCGGTGTTGACTAAATCCCCATCAGTCCATTGCAAAAGGCAGCTTTACCTCAACAGCTTCCATCTTGTGATGACACCTTGAACACCATCAAACAACCATATCTGCCTATCCCAGCTCCTTGGGAAGGACTCGAGAGGTGGACAAAAATGCCAAATCCAGTCTAAACATCTGGCCGACTGTGTAGCCAACCATAATACAGTATCCTGGTTTGAAAAACCTAGCGGTATCCACAGGAAGAGGAGAAATCTGCACGATGTTGGTTGCGGCCAAGCCTGAATCATAACACCGTACCTGCCCACTTGGAGATGCTTATCCTTTGTGGAAGCCCCTGTTTCTTCCTAAATTCCATGAATATTCCCCCTACAAGCCATCGTTTCTACTTGCCTCTGGTCTGCAGAACCCACGTCCTAATAAAATCTGGCGTTCCTGACATCTATTCATTACATCCTGCTATTGTGACATAGGGGCTTCATCGACCACCGAGCCGGTGGTCCTTCTGGGAAGCGTTGTCATGTCCCTACCCAAGTCGAAGTGGATTAATTCAGCCAGTCGAATCACTGAGTCTGATTCCCAGGCCACTGTCTCTTCTCATCAAACGGGGCAATAAGTCAGCGTGGCTAAAAAAATGGAACTACGCTGGGATGAAAAGATGACAGCTGAAAAAGGAGGCGTTTAAGAGAAGTCCTGTTTTTTTGGGCAGGAATGCCATCTAAGAAAAACCTGGAGGCATTTCAAAGACACCCACCGACAAACAGGCGTGCATTTATTCACACGAAGCAACCAGATAAAAGCACGGAGGAGCTGCACAGTCATTTTCTCTAATAAATAGAGCTGTGGGTATTTAACCAGGCAAGCCTGTACGTTGCTACACAGAAAGCATTTTGGTAAGTGGGATTTTGTGAGGGTAGGTGGGAATGACCTTGGGAGACGGGGCCAAGAGACGCTGCCAAGGAGCGGTCAGATAAGAGACAGCCTAGCCCTCAGCTGGATAGTGGGCGGGGCAAGAGGCTCAGAAGGGAAGGGACCCTGCCTAGTTTCTCGGGCTGTCAAGGAAATGGGGGAGGGGGGAGGATTGTACTTTCAGACTTGCAAGATTCTGTCAATGTAGCTTTAGAATAAAGTAGAAATAGCTCATCTGGTGGTGATTCCTGTCTGGTTTACCCCACGAGGCTGACAGATTTATTCCCAGGTAATTGGGTGCTGAGTTACAGCCCTACAGATGATAAACTGCAATGCAATGGGATTGTTTTAGTTGAATTTCACAGAAACTGTCAATCCAGATAGAGGGCACAGGCACACAGCCCCATTCGAAGAGTTTGTCACTATAAATTTGGCTGCCCCACGGCTGAGTCTTCTTCTGCCTCAGTAGACCCTTCTGGTGAACGGTAGGCTATCTGGGTCATTTACTGTAGGTCAGGTTAATGAAAGGGATTGGTGAATTCCCATTTCCCTTCCAGTGTCTCTTGCTGTTAGAAAAACAGCCGCCAATTAATTTCCCTAACTGCCAAGCAAAGGAACAATTTACTTTTTTTCTTTTTAAGAAAAAAGAATCTCTAACTAGATTTATTGAAAGGGAAAAGGAATTACACTATACGCAACAGATCTCTCAGTTTGTTGCAGCGGAGATTTCTCGATCTTGATCTTGATCCCAGCTCCCAAAGTAGAATGTACAGGGAGACCTTGCTTACCTACTGCCCTGTTTAGCGACTGTCTTAAGTTACAGCGGTGCTAAAAAACAACTTAGCGACCAGTCCTCGCATTTACAACCGTCACAGCGTCCTGTCAGTCAAGTGATCGCCATTCGCTCCCATACTTTGCAACCGGCATGCATTTACAATGACCTTATTGCCGGTCCCAATTGTGGTCATAAAGTGAGGACTACCTGTCACATTAGATGAACACTGTTTATAATTCCACAACCTATGGACTAGCATTATGTATGAACCCAGCCACCTGAGATTTCATCAATCAACCCTGGGTTTTAAAAAAAGCAGTGACTTCTTTTGAGAACCAAACCCGTTCCAGATGCATACAGTGCACTGAATTAAACCTTTAGGGCTGCTCTGCACATTGTTTGCAGATCAATATCTGCACTGCCTTCACTCAGAAGCTCTGGCTGTTTTGAGTCGGTGAGCCTCATTCACACATCCTCGAGGCTATCAAGAGATAAGTGGCAGGTGTGAACGTCAAGCCGTGGGATTCAGCTGCCGAGAAGTACATCTTTTAATGAACGGCATCGTCTTGAGCTCCCACAACTTCTGTACACTTGAATAAATCATAGCAATCTGCATCGGTGATGGAGCACCCTTCATCCTTAAGGCTTTTACAAGTGATGATCTGAAGTACCTGCAAAGTGGAATGATAATAGGAGCATTAGATCAGCCGGAGGATAGGAGACAGGGACGTCTCTGGGACTTTTCCGTGGACATAATTCTTTTTCTGCAGTGACGCTGGGGGAGTGAGATGGAAGCTGTGCAGCCCAGCCAGATGTGTACTGTCCTAAATGTTTAATTATGAAAGGACAGGTGAAGGATAGATGCTCCTGGAGAAAATCTATCTGTGGTGGTTGCTAGGTGTTGAAAATGACTTGATGGCGCATAAACCATCCGTCCGTCCAATGTCACCGTTCCTGGAAAGTTCTCACCCTTGGAAGAAGATGAAGTTGCCTTTGTCTTCTCTCCTCTGAATTGGTGAAGAGTTTTTTTGGGGGGGGGGACACACTTCACCCACAAGTCCTACCTATGTGCAGTGCACCCCAAATATGGCTTTAATCTTGCCCTGCTCCAAGAGACCCCCGGCAGCGGACGTTTTTCCTTCGGCTTTGGGGAGAACCGAACACGGATGTTGCTCCTGACAGGCTATCCCAGACGTGCCAGAAGTTGGGGGGCGGGGGGGGGAATCATGATTTTTTTTTTTTTACTCTTTCCCACATCACAGGATTGCAAGAGAAAAAGCTGGCAGGAGGGCTAACCGGTGTGTCCTGAGAGCCAGGGTGGGGTCGTGGGGAAGCTGCTGGCCTAGGAGCGGGGAGAACTGGGTTCTAGCCCCCCACCAGCCATGGAAACACCCTGGGGGACTTTGGAGCAGTCTGTCTCTCTCTGCCCAGCCTACCCTGCAAGGTTGTTGTTGGGTGTGAACGAAGGAGACGCAGTTTCCAGTCCATCTTCAGCCACGGAAGCTCCCTGAGGGACTCTGGGCCACCCCTTCCCTCTCAGCCCCAGAACAGGCTGGTCTAGGAGCAGGGGCAGTTCATCTAAAGATGATTCCAGTATTTAATCCTGACATACACAATTATAATTTAGGGTTACTCTTTGCAGCAGTTCGGCAGCTCAGGAAGGAATATATTAAAATCCCCTCTATCGTTGTGCTGAGTGAGATGGAAACAGACGGGGTTTTGACTTCGTGGTCACCCCTGCCATCTAGACTTTTTTGACACGTGCATGTGCTTGTGCACCCCCCCCCCCAATGGTGAGGATCTCTGGCATTACTGATGCGCAGCCTCCAGGCGAGGATAATTATGAATGAAAATGGGCCCTGCTTCGTGGTTCTTCTTCTTCTTGAGATTTATAACTCAGTTTGGCCCACTTCTGTAACTGCTCTTTGTCAAAGAGAAGCTGGTTTATAAAAACGTCTTCTCACTCAGGTGCTGTGAGTTTTCTAGTCATTCTTGAGAAGGTGTTTAGATTAAAGGGACATTGTCAAGAGATTTTTCTTCCCTCCCTCCTCCTAATATTTAAAAATAACTTTCCCTTTTCTTCCTTTAGCTCTGTCTTAGCTGAAGCCACACAGCTGCGTATAGAAAAATGGAGGCATCTGTAAGAAAAAAACAAAAAACAAATGATTTCAAATACAGCAGGTGGGGGTCAACGCTTTAAACTGGTATAAAAAATATACGTCTATTTCATGCTGCCTTCCTCCGAATGTGAAATGCGGAACTACAAGACGCAGATTTCTCAAAACCGTAGGAAATTTGAGTTGGGGAAAGACGAGGCTGCAGAAGTGTTTTTTGAAGCACATGAGGTATACCTTACAGGAAGGGAATGGGCAAGGCCGGCCCTACCATTAGGCAGAATAACTCTGAAGTGATTAGGTGAACTGGAGGAGGTGGTGAATTAGGTCTAGAGTCAAAGCAGTTGCCAAGTTGGCAGTCTGTACATATATGACCCAATGACCGCATCACCACATCCATGTGAGAAAAAATTCAGCCCAAGATGGATGGTTTACCAGTGATCCCTTCCCTGATGGCCTGTTGATTTTGCTGTTGAACTGGCTGGGGCAGAAAGTGGAAGAGCTCACAGTGGCTCTGTAGGGCACAGGAGGTGGACCTGGAACCTACATCCTCAAGTTCTTGCTAAACTCCACTTCCCCAAAGAGGTAGAAACACTATGTTGGAATGGCAACAAATAACTCCAAATCAGAAACAATGAGAAATATATTTATCCTCAAGGATGCCAAGTTTTCTTCAACCCTCTTGAACAATGGCATGTTCTAAATGTTTCATTAGGACGTTTTAATCTGTGGGAAGTGTAGATTGTATGCTGGGGGGGGAATGCGGTTATTTCTTGGCACCCTGCATTTTCTGCGTATGTACCTAAACTTCTCTTGGGGTGTATCTATGGACTCCAATACCCAGCATCCCCAGCCAGCATAGCCAATGGAAAAGAAGGATGGGAGTTTTAGTTCCATAGCACCTGGTGGGCCACAGGTTTCTTATCTCACTTCTCCATGTCCTTGCTCTAGTGTAACGTTTCTCAACCTTGGCAACTTGAAGATGGGTGGACTTCAACTCCCAGAATTCCCCAGCCAGCACGGCAACTTGAAGATGACTGCACTGGACTGGAGGACACAACTGCCTGACTAAACCACCACTTCTTTGTAACGTGTACCCAGGACTGTGTGCCCGTTGAAAAGGGGCAGGGCTCCATTGCATGGCTGTGTCTACCATTTTGACTTTTTTGACCCCCTCCCTGGAGACCCCCCCCCCCAAGAGCAGCCACCAATGGAGCCGTGCCCATGTTTTTTGGCTAAGTCCCTCCAAGAATCTTCTGTTATGAAATGTTATGAAATGAGACTCAATTTTGCTTGCTAGTCCTGCGGTTGTTAATAATATTATTCACGAGGTCCAAAGCATGTTTTATTATTATTATTATTTTTGTTCTTAGGGGAGATGAATTCCTTCAGGAAAATGGAAACAAGGACATGGTGCTAATTTGATTCTTCTCTGCAATCTGCTTTTTCTAACAGCTCTATCTGCTCGCCTGAACGCACCATTCAGCACAGAGGGTAAGACAAATGTTTGGCCATTAAATCATTCGAAGCAAAGCTGATTTTGTGGGCAGAGAGAGAGGACTGCCAGCAGTTCAGTCCCTTTTCCAGCTCTGAAGTCTTGAACCCACATCTTTGATGAGAATAACAGAACTCATTTTTAACTGACGGAAAGAACTCCCTATATGGTTTAGTCATTTTAGGTCCTTAAACCGCAGTTTCACCTCTTTAAACCCCCTTTGCGGTGGAAAATATTCAAGGGACATGCAGATGACAATAGGGGTGCTTTGGCATGACGTGGAACTAGATGGCGGCTGGAATAAGAGATGTCTACAATTTTCCTTCCCAAGGAAGATCCCCCAAATTCCTCACTCTTCCCCAAGAATGCTAGTAATATTTGGAGGTTCTTGTATAGAAGAGAAGAACCATTTCTGTCATCTAGGAAGTTAACACATCTGAAAAAAAGTCATCTGATGGGAACCAGGAGCCGTGTCTGCTCGGTGGTGGCCCCTGCTTTTTAGAACGATCTTCTTCCTGGACATACAATTAGCCCTGATCCTCCAGGCCTTCGGAAAGGGAGTGAAAATCTGGCTTTTCCCAAAGACGTTTGGGTCCAGATTAAAATTAAAACTCGGGTAACCCTTTACAGACGTTTGGCTGATATCTGGACTGAAAGGTTGATAATTTATGGATATAGATAAAGAACAGGTTACGGGAAGAAGAGATATTCACTTATGGGGGTGAAGAGCTACCAAACTTGCTTATACTTCTGCTGAAGATTGGAATTCACTTCTTTATATATTCCTTTACTTTTTCTTCACCTTACTTTCTTCTTTTTCTCCTTTTTCTTTCTTTGCACTTTTGATTCCTCCTTTCTCCGCACTTCGTTTGTATTTGTTTTTACTATTGCAATTAACATCTTCGATAAAAATTATATCTATAAAAAGAAAAGACATTTGGGTCCGGAGAAGTAGAGCCCCTATCGAGAAGAGGGCAAGACATTTGAGCACCCGTGGCCAATTCATTGTTTATATCTGTTTTTAGTTGGGGTGGCTTATTCTGAAATCTCATTTATGGGTTCACTGTACACCCCCCCCCCCTGAGTTGAATACTTTGAGTTGGGCAGGCATATAAATATTATAAGCAAACCAACAAGCTCACTTCTCCTTGGAGAAACTGTGGTTTCCTGTTTTCCCAAGGAGAGGGGAATGGATAGGGAGGCAGTGTGAACAGCTTCCCACTAGGAAGCAGGAAGGGCCCCCCACATTCCCTAAACCAGTGTTTCTCAACCTTGGCAGCTTGAAGGTGGGTGGGCTTCGACTCCCAGAATTCCTCCGCCAGCAGGGCAGCTTGAAGGTGGGTGGGCTTCGACTCCCAGAACTCCCCCGCCAACAGGGCAGCTTGAAGGTGGGTGGATTTCGACTCCCAGAACTCCCCCGCCAGCAGGGCAGCTTGAAGGTGGGTGGGCTTCGACTCCCAGAATTCCTCCGCCAGCAGGGCAGCTTGAAGGTGGGTGGGCTTCGACTCCCAGAACTCCCCCGCCAGCAGGGCAGCTTGAAGGTGGGTGGGCTTCGACTCCCAGAACTCCCCCGCCAGCAGGGCAGCTTGAAGGTGGGTGGGCTTCGACTCCCAGAACTCCCCCGCCAGCAGGGCAGCTTGAAGGTGGGTGGGCTTCGACTCCCAGAACGTCCCCGCCAGCAGGGCAGCTTGAAGGTGGGTGGGCTTCGACTCCCAGAACTCCCCCGCCAGCAAGGCAGCTTGAAGGTGGGTGGGCTTCGACTCCCAGAACTCCCCCGCCAGCAGGGCAGCTTGAAGGTGGGTGGATTTCAACGCCCAGAACTCCCCCGCCAGCAGGGCAGCTTGAAGGTGGGTGGGCTTCGACTCCCAGAACTCCCCCGCCAGCAGGGCAGCTTGAAGGTGGGTGGGCTTCGACTCCCAGAATTCCTCCGCCAGCAGGGCAGCTTGAAGGTGGGTGGGCTTCGACTCCCAGAACTCCCCCGCCAGCAGGGCTGCTTGAAGGTGGGTGGGCTTCGACTCCCAGAACTCCCCCGCCAGCAGGGCAGCTTGAAGGTGGGTGGGCTTCGACTCCCAGAACTCCCCCGCCAGCAAGGCAGCTTGAAGGTGGGTGGGCTTCGACTCCCAGAACTCCCCCGCCAGCAGGGCAGCTTGAAGGTGGGTGGATTTCAACGCCCAGAACTCCCCCGCCAGCAGGGCAGCTTGAAGGTGGGTGGGCTTCGACTCCCAGAACTCCCCCGCCAGCAGGGCAGCTTGAAGGTGGGTGGGCTTCGACTCCCAGAACTCCCCCGCCAGCAGGGCAGCTTGAAGGTGGGTGGGCTTCGACTCCCAGAACTCCCCCGCCAGCAGGGCAGCTTGAAGGTGGGTGGGCTTCGACTCCCAGAACTCCCCCGCCAGCAGGGCAGCTTGAAGGTGGGTGGGCTTCGACTCCCAGAGTTCCCCCGCCAGCAGGGCAGCTTGAAGGTGGGTGGGCTTCGACTCCCAGAACTCCCCCGCCAGCAGGGCAGCTTGAAGGTGGGTGGGCTTCAACGCCCAGAACTCCCCCGCCAGCAGGGCAGCTTGAAGGTGGGTGGGCTTCGACTCCCAGAGTTCCCCCGCCAGCAGGGCAGCTTGAAGGTGGGTGGGCTTCGACTCCCAGAACTCCCCCGCCAGCAGGGCAGCTTGAAGGTGGGTGGGCTTCGACTCCCAGAATTCCTCCGCCAGCAGGGCAGCTTGAAGGTGGGTGGGCTTCGACTCCCAGAACTCCCCCGCCAGCAGGGCAGCTTGAAGGTGGGTGGATTTCGACTCCCAGAACTCCCCCGCCAGCAGGGCAGCTTGAAGGTGGGTGGGCTTCGACTCCCAGAACTCCCCCGCCAGCAAGGCAGCTTGAAGGTGGGTGGGCTTCGACTCCCAGAACTCCCCCGCCAGCAGGGCAGCTTGAAGGTGGGTGGATTTCAACGCCCAGAACTCCCCCGCCAGCAGGGCAGCTTGAAGGTGGGTGGGCTTCGACTCCCAGAACTCCCCCGCCAGCAGGGCAGCTTGAAGGTGGGTGGGCTTCGACTCCCAGAACTCCCCCGCCAGCAGGGCAGCTTGAAGGTGGGTGGGCTTCGACTCCCAGAACTCCCCCGCCAGCAGGGCAGCTTGAAGGTGGGTGGGCTTCGACTCCCAGAACTCCCCGCCAGCAGGGCAGCTTGAAGGTGGGTGGGCTTCGACTCCCAGAGTTCCCCCGCCAGCAGGGCAGCTTGAAGGTGGGTGGGCTTCGACTCCCAGAACTCCCCCGCCAGCAGGGCAGCTTGAAGGTGGGTGGGCTTCAACGCCCAGAACTCCCCCGCCAGCAGGGCAGCTTGAAGGTGGGTGGGCTTCGACTCCCAGAGTTCCCCCGCCAGCAGGGCAGCTTGAAGGTGGGTGGGCTTCGACTCCCAGAACTCCCCCGCCAGCAGGGCAGCTTGAAGGTGGGTGGATTTCAACGCCCAGAACTCCCCCGCCAGCAGGGCAGCTTGAAGGTGGGTGGGCTTCGACTCCCAGAACTCCCCCGCCAGCAGGGCAGCTTGAAGGTGGGTGGGCTTCGACTCCCAGAACTCCCCCACCAGCAGGGCAGCTTGAAGGTGGGTGGGCTTCGACTCCCAGAACTCCCCCGCCAGCAGGGCAGCTTGAAGGTGGGTGGGCTTCGACTCCCAGAACTCCCCCGCCAGCAAGGCAGCTTGAAGGTGGGTGGGCTTCGACTCCCAGAACTCCCCCGCCAGCAGGGCAGCTTGAAGGTGGGTGGATTTCAACGCCCAGAACTCCCCCGCCAGCAGGGCAGCTTGAAGGTGGGTGGGCTTCGACTCCCAGAACTCCCCCGCCAGCAGGGCAGCTTGAAGGTGGGTGGGCTTCGACTCCCAGAACTCCCCCGCCAGCAGGGCAGCTTGAAGGTGGGTGGGCTTCGACTCCCAGAACTCCCCCGCCAGCAGGGCAGCTTGAAGGTGGGTGGGCTTCGACTCCCAGAACTCCCCCGCCAGCAGGGCAGCTTGAAGGTGGGTGGGCTTCGACTCCCAGAACTCCCCCGCCAGCAGGGCAGCTTGAAGGTGGGTGGGCTTCGACTCCCAGAACTCCCCCGCCAGCAGGGCAGCTTGAAGGTGGGTGGATTTCAACGCCCAGAACTCCCCCGCCAGCAGGGCAGCTTGAAGGTGGGTGGGCTTCGACTCCCAGAACTCCCCCGCCAGCAGGGCAGCTTGAAGGTGGGTGGGCTTCGACTCCCAGAACTCCCCCGCCAGCAGGGCAGCTTGAAGGTGGGTGGGCTTCGACTCCCAGAACTCCCCGCCAGCAGGGCAGCTTGAAGGTGGGTGGGCTTCGACTCCCAGAACTCCCCGCCAGCAGGGCAGCTTGAAGGTGGGTGGGCTTCGACTCCCAGAGTTCCCCGTCCTGCAGGGCAGCTTGAAGGTGGGTGGGCTTCGACTCCCAGAACTCCCCCGCCAGCAGGGCAGCTTGAAGGTGGGTGGGCTTCAACGCCCAGAACTCCCCCGCCAGCAGGGCAGCTTGAAGGTGGGTGGGCTTCGACTCCCAGAACTCCCCCGCCAGCAGGGCAGCTTGAAGGTGGGTGGGCTTCGACTCCCAGAACTCCCCCGCCAGCAGGGCAGCTTGAAGGTGGGTGGGCTTCGACTCCCAGAACTCCCCCGCCAGCAGGGCAGCTTGAAGGTGGGTGGGCTTCGACTCCCAGAACTCCCCCGCCAGCAGGGCAGCTTGAAGGTGGGTGGGCTTCGACTCCCAGAACTCCCCCGCCAGCAGGGCAGCTTGAAGGTGGGTGGGCTTCGACTCCCAGAACTCCCCCGCCAGCAGGGCAGCTTGAAGGTGGGTGGGCTTCGACTCCCAGAGTTCCCCCGCCAGCAGGGCAGCTTGAAGATGGGTGGATTTCAACTTCCAGAATTCCCCCGCCAGCAGGGCAGCTTGAAGGTGGGTGGGCTTCGACTCCCAGAGTTCCCCCGCCAGCAGGGCAGCTTGAAGATGGGTGGATTTCAACTTCCAGAGTTCCCCCGCCAGCAGGGCAGCTTGAAGATGGGTGGATTTCAACTTCCAGAATTCCCCCGCCAGCATGCTGGCGGGGGAATTCTGGGAGTTGAAGTCCACCCATCTTCAAGCTGCCAAGATTGAGAAACACTGCCCTAAATCTTTAAACACTGGATTGGTTTGGGGAACATCCAATGGATGAAATGAAAACACTGGTTTATTATTGTCCTGGTTGCTAGATCTGATTTTATCTGTCAGTTTCTAATGTCTCCTGTGCACGTTTCATTGTTCCCACGTGGTCCTGTCGATGCCCACGTCCGGCTATTAACCACTCAGGATCTGTGGATAAGGACAGGTCTAAATCTAACGGACGAATAAACACCTGCATTTGTTCCTAGGTGTCCTAAATCTCTAGATAAAGAAGGACAACGGGTAGCCAGGGTTGCAAGCGGTGGTGAAATTTCCAGATGCCTCTTCACATCCCCCGGTTCCTCCAGGGCCCTGTAAAATCTACATCGCCCATCAAAATGCCAGCTCGCTTGCTTCAACTAATCCTTAGGTCTGCACTTAGAATGAGAGGATCAGCCGTCCTGAGTGCTTTTCTGTGTTCGTGAAATTAATTGCACCTCTCAGGACAAGGGTTGCTATTTCTGATTTCCGGGAGGAACCATGACATCAGTGCAAACCGCAGAGAGGTCAAGCCTGGAATTCCAATTTCACTTTTTCCCCAAAGTCATCTTCTTTTGTTTTTATTTTATTTTATTATTTTGTTTGACTTTATTGTGTTATTGTTTCATTTTACTGTTTTGATTTATTTTATCGTTATATTTGATTTTATATTTGATTTTACATTTTAGTTTTTCTTATATTTGAAAAACACATTTTTGAATCCTCTCTTTTCCTCTCTTACGGCCAGCTGAATGCCACGTACTGTTTGAGGTTCGACTCAGAACTTGTCCAAGGCCTGAAAATAAGGAATAACCAGGAAAACCGTGCATTAATGTTTTCCAATTTCAGAACCCTCCAGTCACGCCTACATGGAAAAGCAGCGGGGAGACGCTGTAGGTATGAATGCCCCTCTATGAAATGTTCAACTCGGCCACTATATTTTACCGGTTCTGTTTCTGTTACCCTTTCGAAAGGCAGATTTTTGGGGTGGCCATTTTTTGTTGGGTTTTAACTAAAAAAAAATAAAAAATTGCAAATTTCTTGACCGGGATGGGAACGGCCCTTTCGTTTGCTCCAACGGAGGACGGCCTGTTCCTTAGGGCTGAGCAGGACACGTTTCATTTCTATTTCTTCAGAACCCTCTACCCCATATCCATTTTGGAGTATTCCCTTTTTAAAAAGGATTTTGAGAAATGGGAATGGAAGGGAGCGGGTTGGCTTAGGCTGGGAAGGGACCTCGGGGAGGGTTTGCAAAGGCCTGAGAAGGATGCTATGCAGAAGGCAAAGACTGGTCCTTTCTGCCTTCGCACCGCAGGGCACAGAAGAAAAGACTGAAATTTTGGCCCCTGGATTTCTATTGAATGTTAGGAAGCCCTTCAATGCAGGAACCAGCGCTGCAGCCCCTCTTCACTGGGGGTTTTTAAGAATAAATATTTATTTATTTATTTATATATATATATATATATATATATATATATATATATAATATGCAATTTCTACAGCCTCCCATCTTCATCCAAGTGATTCTGGGCAGCGAATGATTTCAAGCATTAAAACCATTAAAATGGCAAAGTATACATTATAGACAGACAAGAATTATCATAATAATGACATAAAAATTAACCATGCAACTAGGTCACGGGGAACACTGTTGGGACCCCCCTGGCTTGGGCACATTGCCAGGTTTTTAAAGCCTTACGAGCTCCAAAGGATGAGATATGATGGGATCTTTAGCATCCCCAATCTATTAGACCAGTGTTTCTCAACCTTGGGAACTTTAAGATCTGTGGACTTCAACTCCCAGAATTCCCCAGCCAGCAAGGCTGGCTGGGGAATTCTGGGAGTTGAAGTCCACAGATCTTAAAGTTCCCAAGGTTGAGAAACACTGCCCTGTTACAATAAAGTCAGTTCCAGAATTTCCTGTGGTGTCTGTCTCCTGACCTGGCCCACCTCGCAGGGCTGACATAGGAGCAGTTCTGTAGTAGAACCAAAGACCGGAAAAGGGGTGGGGTCCCCTTCACTGGATATTTTAAGGCAGAAGCCAAACAGCCAACTCTCAAGTCAGATTTAATTTGGATTCGTGCACAGAGCACGCCTTTGGACTGAAGGGTGCCTTATTATGTTATAAGTCTCTGATTTAAAAAAAAAAAATCTATGGGGCCAGCCAGCGCCTAACTGATCTTGAGTGAGCTGGGGTACAATGTTTGGCCCCTTTTAGGATGGGGGGGAGATTTAAACCTTGGCCCAGCCTTAAGGCACCCATTTTGCCCCTC
The DNA here is from genome assembly GCF_059951505.1 of Python bivittatus. Lineage (NCBI taxonomy): Eukaryota > Metazoa > Chordata > Lepidosauria > Squamata > Pythonidae > Python > Python bivittatus. The sequence goes on from NW_028277088.1 coordinate 3,384,340, forward strand.
AACGCTCCCCAAATGGGGGAAAAAATGGATCTGGAGGGTTAAGAGGAGGGAGATATTATTATTATTATTATTATTATTATTATTATTATTATTATTATTACATTTATATCCTGCCTTTTTTTGCACAACTCCAAGCAGCGTGCCTAATGCTCCTGCTTCCTATTTTCCCCACCACAACAACCCTGTGAGGTAGGTCAGGCTGAGAGAACGCGACTGGCCCAAAGTCACCCAGCCAGCTCCCGGCAGCGTGCGTTCGTTTTCTCAGCCAAGTTTTCATTTTCTCATTCTCATATTCTTTGTCGTAGGCATTAGCTTTGGCAACCCTCAGCAAAGAAAAACGCCTTTGAGTTCCGTTCGACTTCATGCATTCAGGTACAGTCATAAATTTAAATGAATAATAATCAATGTAAATAACAATCAATGTAAATAATAATAATAATTAATAATAATAATATTCTTGGCACGATACAGATCCCGATGGAAGGAGAAGAGGGTGGGGGCAATGTCTAGTTTGTAAAAACTTCCCTCATTTCGCCCCCTGCCAAAATAAGATCAATTAAAAGGAAGACATCCCGTTTTTTTTCTGAACGTCTCCATTCGGTCCAGCTTGACGCATCCATTCAGTTTCCTTGCGACAACCCGAAGTGGTTCGTTCTTGCCAGCTTCTTGGATTTTTCAACGTTTCAGCCCAGCCTACAGCTCGTCACCCATCCAAGGGCTAACAAGGGCTGACCCTGCTTAGCTTTCAAGATCAGCCCCAGAGATCCTGACCTGGCACAAAGCAAAAGCAAAGGTGGGCAAGGAGGTCCATGCAAGTCATGGGGACAGCAGTGATGCTCAGAGAAAGATTTGGCCTGATCTTTCAGTACTGCTCTCCAGCCGCTTTCCGAAGGACCAGTGCTTTGGACAGGGAGCTCGGTCCAGCTGCAAACCCCCTGCCCGCTGCTGGTTTGCAGATAAGAGACATTAGCACGCCACACTTCTCCGTTTCAAAGCTGGCAGTCCAGCTGTTTTGGGCCTCCGGCCAGACTACTCTTTCTTCAAGTCAAGGGCTCGATTAAGACTCCTCTCCATGTTCAAATAGCCTCTATTTCAAAGGGGAGATGACCTTGCCAAGGTTATATTTCGGCCGGGCTCTGCTCCAAACGAAGGAGCTACGGAAATAGGTCCTTTGTCTTCTTGATGAATCCATTCTCCGCTTAGGTCAAGTTTTGCAGCTGCTTCGGTGGCCAGGCGTGTCCCCCAGCTGGCTGTTAATAACGCAGAATGGAAGAGCCATACGTTTTTTTTTTTTTTAAAAGCAAGCTTTCAGCGAAAGGCCTCCATTATTTCTTGTTTTGATTAAAACGCTGAACGGTAAAGGAGCCATAAGCTTTCAAAGGGAAACGGTGAATATCACGAAGGACTGCCCGGCGTAGGCGAGAGAAATGAAATGGAAATGTGAAGGGGCCTTTTAAAGAATTTAATTAGCCAACGTGTCATCCATCAGCTAAACTGACCTAAATTGTCATCTCCTGTATTGACACAGATCATTAAAAAAATGGGACACCGAACTTTCGAGAGAGAGGTTAAAATACAATTGTCCTTATAATTGCTGCGCAGAATATCAGAAACCACTTCTTTTATATCTTCATATTTTTCTTTATATATTTCTCTTTTTTCTACTTTCTTTTTTTATTGCACTGTTAGCATTTTCTGTTATTTCTCTCTTTCTTTTTTATTTTCTCTGTTCTAATTTAGTTTGTGTTCTTATTATTGCTCCAAAACTTTTAATAAAAATATATATTTTTCAGTACTGGCTCTCTAAATTTCCCTAAAAGGAGAGATTCATATTTAAAAAAAAAAAACCAAGGGAATATCAGAAATCTTTGCAAGAAGAGAGAACACGGAAAGCCTTGCAAAAGGTGGAAACATATAATTTATTCCCATTTTATGTGTTTTTGTACTGTTGCTTTTAGATGTTTTTAACCATGTGCAAACTGCCCAGAATCACTGGGAATCAGGCGGCATATACATTTAATAAATTATTATTATTTATTATTATTTTGATCAACCCCTGGTTAGCAAGCCCTCTGTTAATGAAATACCATCTCACTTCACTGTATACTGCAAAGCACAGAACCTGACTGATGCAGGCAAATTAAAGCCATAAAAATGTGTGTTTTTATCTTGTAGGATATTAACCACAGCTTTGAGGCAGAATTCTGGAAAAAAGGAATTCCCTGTTGTCTTCCAACGGACAAAATATTTGTGGAAACTTACTAATAATGATACGTGTTCATAAGTTCAAAAAAGAATGGGAGTTTTTGATTTGCGAGTTGGAGGAACTTTGAACACAATTTGTTATAAATATTTCCAGGCTGCCAGATAGGGCAACATCTAATGGAGTCCTTGGTGGTCTCTGAGCTTGGTTGTTTGCTTGAAGACGTTTCGTTACCTGACTAGGTAACATCATCAGTGCTGGTGAGTGTGGGGTTTGCTCCCTGTTTATATACAGTGGCTTGCCCTGCCCGTGTGGGTGGGGGAGAGGTTTTCTCCTTGGTAGTTCCTTGATTAGGGTGTTGTTTTCTCCTTTACCATTTGTCTGGTGTTAATCCCAGCTTATCTGGGTGTTGGCTGCTGGAGAGGATGTGTTCTGGTCTTTTTGTTTCCTAGTAAGCTTTCTTATTGTCTCTTTTGAATGGGGTGTCAGTGTGGTTTATCTCTATGTCCTTGTTGATGGCTGCCTTGTCTGAATGCCAGGCTTCCAGGAATTCCCTAGTATTTTTGGAGTTAGCTTGGTCTAAGATGCTGACAGTTTCCCAGTTGAAACTATGGTTAAGTCTGTCCATGTGTTGTGAGATTAAGGAGTTTTCATCATGTCTCCTGACTGCTAGTTGGTGCTCATGGATGCGCTCTGCCAGTCTTCTGCCCGTCTGTCCCACATGGTGGCTGTTACAGTCCTGACACTGTCTGTTGCAGAGGATCCCTGTTTTTTCTGCATGGGCCACTGGGTCTTTGGGTTTGCTTAAGGTGTTCTGGAGGGCTTTCGTTGGTTTGCATGCTACGGAGAGGCCATGTGGTTGTAATAGTCTGTTGGCTGTTTCTGAGACGTTTCTGATGTATGGCAGTGTGATCTTTTTCATAGCTTGTGTTGGTTGTGTTGTAGTAGGTTGAGTGGTCAGGCACTTTTTGATAAAGTTGTGAGGGGATCCACTTTGTTGGAAGATGTTGTATAGGCGGTCTGTTTCCTTTCTCTGCTGCTCTGGGTTGCTGCAATGCGTTTTTGCTCTCTTGAATAATGTTCTTACGCGGCTCCTCTTGTGGGAGGCTGGGTTGTTACTTTGGTAATGGAGGACTTGATCAGTGTGGGTTGTCTTCCGATAAAGTTGGGTTTCTAATTTGCTGTTGCTTCCTCTGCTGATGAAGATACCCAAGAAGGGGAGTGTGTTGCTGTTTTCTTCCTCTCTGGTGAATTTTATTCCTTTGAAGATGTTGTTGATGGTTTCATGTGTCTTCTCTAGATATTCCTTTTTTACTATGATGAAGGTGTCATCTACATACCAGATCCATACTTTAGGTTGTATGTGTGGAAGTGCTAGAGTTTCTAGGTGTTGCATTACAATCTCTGCTATGAGTCCTGAGAGTGGTGATCCCCTGATTTGTTGGTATATTTGTCCCTCAAACTGGAAGTAGGTAGTGAAGCACAGACTGATGAGGTCCATGATTCTGGGTATTTCGATCTTCGTGTATTTGGCTAGGTTGGGTGTGTTGTGTAGTACTACTGCCATAGTTTCTTTTGCTAAACAGGGAGCAAACCCCACACTCCCTCGCAGTGATGATGTTACCTACTCAGGTAATGAAATGTCTGCAAGCCCTCCACCAAGCTCAGAGAGCACCAAGGGCTCTACAGCTCAACCCTGAGCTACAGAGATTCTCTACTAGGGCACAATCTCTCCCCAGGGATTCTTCCCAAAGGCCTAGTAGCTGTGAATTTGAGGAGCTATTAAGGATGACCTACTCAGAGAGCACCAGGCAGTCTTGAGAACAAATCTTTTCCTTCTCGCTCTCGTTTTCCAACCGTGTCAGGGCATGATGGGACTTCAATGCCTAACGGTGTGAAGCCACCATCTCTTGTGACCTGACATGTATAAAAGGATGGCGTTCCGTCGTTTTCCATGCCTGCATGACTTCAACTCTTTTCTGCTTGACATTTTAAGCTGTTTGGGCTTTTCAGGTTTTGCAAAGAGGTTATAAACATTACAGTTCCAACTGGGCTGTTTGGCCTTGAAGGATACATCCAGAATTCTTCCATGCAATTTTTCAAAGGTTACTGGACAGCAGGAGAAACAAGGGGAACTTCCAAACCCCACCCAGGTTGACTCATTCTTAGGAGGGATTTAAAAAAAAAAAAAATCTGTAATTACCTCCCCAAAATTCCAGACTGAGATCCCACTCACTCTGGCATTTGCTGACAAAATTAGCAAGAAATGTTAACGGTGAATGATAAACAAAGCAGACGTATTCATTCATCACGAGTGACTTTTTGTTTTCGCTGAACCAAATGGTGAACTAGATGAATGAAGGCTGGGGTCAGGAGTTTAGAAAAACTGTGCGGCATTCGGAAAAACCTAGCCAGCTTTGGTTGGAAGCAAACGAAAATGCAATCCATGAATGTCAGAAGGAGAGAAAACCCAAAAGATTCGCTTCATTAATCACAGGGGCGTTAAAACCAACGACATGCGTGATGGCAGAAGGTTTTGAGGGTCCCAGAAAAAAGGGAGACTGAAAAAATTGTGGCCCCTGGGGGCTTCTTGGTATGGAAAGTTTGGAGAAGATTCTAGCTTTGATGGAACCCAATCAAAACATAAAGGCAGGCAACTTGAGCAAGGGAGGACCAACTGCAAGGCCAAGTAAGTAGATACTTTTAGTTGGGGTTTGGGGGGATTTAGGGACATCTGTACCAAAAACAGAGATCACTGTTTTTTGCAAATGTTTCCCCTTGCATTTCTTTGAGACTTCCTCAGTACAACGGTTCAGAAGCGTGGATGGCTTCGCAGTGTTTATCGTTGGTGTGGAATTCGAATGCTGTGGGGTGGGGCGGTGATTGGAGGTTTCTTGGGAAGTATCAGTTGATCAATGGTTGGGAATGGTGCTAGCTCTACGCTGCTTGGTCTGCCTCATTTGTGGGTTGTGTAGTGATTTATTATTTATTTATTAAATCGATTTGGAGGGCTGCCCATCTTACGGATGTGACTCAGGGTGGGTAACAACGTGTTGATGATTGATTATGTGCCATCAGGTCAATGTTGACTCATAGTGACCACGTAGATAGATGTTCTCCATGACAATCTATCCCCAACCTAGTCCTTCAGGTCTCTCAGCAGTGCCCCCATTGCCACTGTAACTGAGTCCATCCACCTTACTGCTGGTCATCCTCTTCTTCTCCTTCCTTTCGCCTTTCCCAGCATCAGAGCCTTCTCCAGAGAGCAGGACCTTCGCATAATGTGTCCAAAGAAGGATAACTTGAGCCTGGTCATTTGTGCCTTAAGTAAGAATTCTGGGTTGATTTGTTTGATGATCTATCGGTTCATTTTCTTGACTATCCATGGTATTCTCAGGAGTCTTCTCCAACCCCAGAGTTCAAAAGCATCAATACTCTTCCTCTCCTGCTTCTTCAAAGTCCAACTTTCCCTTCTATAGATGTTCACAAGGAAAACCATGGCTTATACAATTTGATCTCTCTAGGTCTAGACACATCCCAGCATTTCCATATCTTTTCCAAGGCCTTCAGGGCTGCTCTATCAAGTGCTAGTCTGCAGTGTCTTTCTTGCCTGCTGGTTCCTTTATTGTTAATGGTTGATCCTAAAAGGCAGAAGCTAGGTGAGAACGGAGGGGTAATCTAAATTTGGCAGCAAGCAGTTCCAATACTAACCTGCAACTCTCAGAGCCGGGGGTTGGGGGAGAGAGGCCAGAGTTGGCCCAAGAGGCAGACCCAGTTTCATGCATTGATCAGTGCAAAAGTGGGACTGGCTCGATGCACCCCTGATGTTGGGTGGGGCTAGTGCAAGAACCATAGCTTCATGGAGGCCAGTTGCAGGAAGGGCAGAAGAACAAACGTGTGTGTCTCATAGGAGGAGCCAGACAGGGGCCCCCTTCTTCAGAAGGAATGCCTCACTTTGCTTCAGGCTGTCTGTGAACCACCAGTTCAGACGAAGCAGCTGGAAAATACTGCTATGTATGGATGCAGCCAGTGGCCTGTGCAAATCCAGAAAACAGGTTAAATGTGTGATTTGAAGCAGCTTTGGTGAACCTAATCCCCTTGTCACTACGGGGGAGGGGGAAAAGAACCCCTCTCTTGCCCTGCTCTTTGCGTGGACTTTGATTGGCAAAATCACCAGGGGATGAGATGCCAAAGGAGAGGGGGAAATACCAAATTGCACCCGTCACGTGGCTGCCTTTATGCTTCTCTCTCAGCGGCAACTCAGCAGAGGGAAAGGACAGGCCGCAGAGAAGGTTTGTTAGGAGAAATGCAGATGCCAGCAATCTGGGCCGCCTCGTTCCATTGCAAATCTGCTGGAAATCACTTAGGAAAAAATATTGTCTTGCTAGGAGACCGAAGTTGGGAAGAATACCAGCTGGGAAGGAACTCCTTCTGAGGAATCATTCTCGAGCACTCCAACAATGAAGCCAATGTTTGCATGAACCCCTAAAAAGAAAAGATAACCCCAGGGATCACTTAGTTGCCATTATCTGACCTCTGATTAAAACTACCCTCTGCAAGAAGTCAGGGTAAAATCACCTGTACAAATATAATGGAGTCTTTAATGAATAGCATGATGGTTTCCATATTCTTTATTCTGGCCTGCTCTCAGAAGACAGAAGAAGATCAATTTATGGAAGTTGCTCAAAGAGTCATTGGGAAGGTAGACTTGCTGCGGGCATCCAAATTCTACTTCTGCCAGTCACCATTACTCCATACAAACCTGTCTGCCCAAAGTTATATTAAATAACTGAATTCAGTGGGTGATATATTCAGGCCCCGTACCCAGGCTACAGAAATCCAGACAACCACAAGAGATGCCAGCAAAGAAATAAGAGATGTTATATGCTTAGTGCCCTCCAATAAACATCTGGAGTTGGGTAGCCCAGACATGGTAACCCTACTGGTGTCTCTCCCACGCAAACCACAAAGGGCCAAAGATGTGAAAATTTCATGACCCAGTCCCCAAATCACAAAATCCAGGTTTGGCCCTGGAGTGTGCCGTTGCCACTGCGTTCAACTTATTTCTAAGTTATTCCTGACATATCCAGTTCTTACTTGTGTGCAAGAAAATGAGTAGAAGCACACTCTTATACACAAGCATTGTACCTCGAGTGAAGCAGCATAAAAGTACTTGCAAGAATTTTTTTTTTTTTAAATCTGCTTCTTTCTACAATCATCTTCACATCATCTGCTACCTACTATCTCTACCGGCATTTGCACATCCAAGATTTCTGCACCCATCTTCCCATCTTTAGTAAACGTTCCTCCAAGATACACAAATTCATCTACTTGTTCTGGTTTTTAGCCATTTATGCATAACATGTAATAATTCCCTGCTGCATTTAACTACTTTGGCCTTTGATACATTGATTTTTCAAATCCATTTTCATCTAGCTGTATCAGAGTCTAACATGTGCTACAAATAATTTTTACCCTGCCTCCAGTACAAAACTAGATTTCTTCCTAGGCCATTCCAGCCATCTCTTTGAACCTATCCATTCACTGGATCCACTGTTTTCCTCTTCTACTTCTCTCAACTTTGGGATCTCTCTCTCATCCATCAATCCATCCATCCATCTACCTACCTACCAACTATCTGCTTATCATCATTAGCTCTATCTATCTGTCTTCTATAATCTATCATCTGTTATTGATCTATCATCTCTCATCTTTCTTTCCCTCCCTCCGTTTTATAATCTATTGATCTATCATCTACAGTATCTCTATCATCTACCTTCTATAATCTGTTATTGTTCTATCATCTTCCTTCCTTCCTTCCTTCCTTCCTTCCTTCCTTCCTTCCTTCCTTCCTTCCTTCCTTCCTTCCTTCCTTCCTTCCTTCCTTTCCTCCCTCCCTCCCTCCCTCCCTCCCTCCATTTATTGATCTATCATCTATATCATCTATCCATCCATCCATCCATCCATCCATCCATCCATCCATCCATCCATCCTTCTTTTTCATCATCTCTCTCTCTCTCTCTCTCTCTATCTTCATCATCATCCATCCATCCATCCATCCATCCATCCATCCATCCATCCATCCATCCATCCATCCATCCATCTCTATCAATCTCTATCAATCTCTCTCTCTCTCGTTTTTGCTTACTGATCATGGTCTCAAAGGACAGTTCACCTTCGTCCAGTCCAGGAGCGAATGGCTCTTCCTGCAGTCTGTGGCATGCTTAATAACCCTCTTCAGATCCACAACCTCCATCTGTTTGTGATTGATTCTCTTGATCTTTCTCAGCATCATGCTACAGGCTAAGACAAAAGAGTTGTGTTTCCCCACGCTCTGAACCAGAAACTACCCAACTTGTCTGAGCTTAACTTAGCATATTGTGCAAAGTCAGGTCATGTATTGCTTTCCCCCTCAATTTTCCAAAGCCTTCATGCCCACATTCAGTGCAATGTACTGTAGAGCAAAGCCCACACTGCATGATGAGAGCGCTATGGCTTGTGTATGTACCTCTACCATTATGTTGTCTGTCTGTCTGTCTATCTTCTTTGCCTTGAGTCAGTTATGTCATTTGCCAATTATATGGACAAGTCCATCCAGTATTTTCAAAAGTGGTTTGCCCTGGCCTTCTTCCTCCTAGGGCTGAGAGAGAGGAAACTGGCCCAAAGTCCCACAGCTGGCTTTGTGTCTAATGCAGGACTAGAACTCAGGGTCTCCTGGCTTCTAATTTACCAGCTATAACCACTACACCACCTGGCTCTTGGGCTGAGAGAGGGGGACTGGCCCAAAGTCACCCAGCCAATTTTCAAGCTTTAGGTGGGACTAAAACTCAGGTTTCCCTACATCTAGTCCAGCAGCTTAACCACTTATGTTAATTAAATATACTTATAACAGTAATTAATTTCCCATTTGTATATTTGGTGATATGTATATTATTTATTTATTTATTCAATTTGTACACTGCTGGATTCCCAGTAACTCTAGCGGTTGATAGATCATCAGGGAGAAAACCTATCTATGTGGTCTCTAAGAGTCAACACCAATTTGATGGCACATATATCTTTTTTACCCAACACATAATTCAACTTTGGAATTTGCTACCCCAAGATGTGGTTCTGGTTACCACCTTGGCTGGTTTCAAAAAGGGTTGGACCAATTCATGCAAGTCCTGAATGTAGTGGAGAAAATAAATCTAACAAAATGGAGTCTGTATTCTTTTTTCCTGTCTTTTAGATGTGATCAGGTGTAACAGTGTGTGAGAAAGACCTTGGGAGATGGGGCAAAGAGATGCTGCCTAGGGAATGGTCAGATAAGAGAGAGCACAGGCCACAGCTGCATAATGGGTGGGAAAAAAGGCTCAGAAGGGACCCTCTATCACTTCTCAGGCTGTAAAGGAGACAGGGGGAGAATCGTACAGTACTTTCACACTTGCAAGGTTCTGTTAATATAGCCTTACAATAAAGTAGAATTAGCTCATCTGGTCATGTTTCCTATCTAGTCTACCTGGGAAGGCTGACATCAGGGCCAAACCCAGTTCATCTCTTTGCCTAATCCTATCAGACTCAAATTGACGCTCCCCCCCGCCCCCAGACAAAACCCCCTGCAATCCCACCCAAACCAAAGAATAGAAGCCTCCCGATTCGGCCCTGCAGGGTTGGCGGGCTCCAGGTTCCTTCGATTAAACAATGTCATCTCTTGGGACCCCCGAAGCACGCCTTCTCCATTGCAGGTCCTGATCTCTGGAATAAGGTTTCCCCCGAGATCCAAATGGCCCCCATCCAGCTGGTCTTTCAAAGGGGCCTGAAGATGTGACTCTTCACCCTGGCCTTTGATGGGAATGACAGAAGCCTTCTTTTAACCCAGGTTGTCTTCTTGTGTTTCAACCCAGTTTGTTATTCTGCCATCTCTAGCCTTTTTGGCTTCTTGTTTTTATTGCCATGTTTTTCATGTTTTAAACCATTTGTAAACCGCCCAGGACCGCTGGGAGTTGGGTGGCATATAAATTTGATATACAACAATACATAATACTAATAGCTCACGGTACAGCCCAGGGCGGCCCTAACCAGGGAGTTGCAACATAGGAACCAGCTGAGGAACCCCAATGCTCCATCCACAATCAGGGACATGCCCCCCCATTGTCTCAACATTCCGCCTCCTTAACAAGGGGCTTCCCCCCTCTGTTGCCCTCCTGAAGGGGCCCTTTTGCCTAACCATAAAAATAATCCCAGGTACACCCACAAGGACCTGCCCAGCTTCCCCAAAAATGGCCAGCCAATCAGATCCCTGGGATGTCCCACCTTGTAGACCTCAACTTGTATAAAAATCTTTGCTTTCCCATTGTTTTTTGTAAGGCAAACACCCAACGATCTTTGCAATAAAGAATGGTTCTCCTCAGGGTTGTGCTCCTTCTGCAGACGGAATCCACAACTATGGGGATCAATGGCTCTTAGCCTTCAAGGCACTGGGACAGCCTCTGAAGGCCATCTGTTGGTAGGTGGGCTTCCTTGGGCAGTTGGTGGGCCACTGGGAGAACAGACAGCTGGACTAGAGGGGCCTGAGGTCCAATCCAGCAGGGCACCACTCCTCCTCCTCCTCCTCCTCCTCCTCCTCCCCCCTTCTTCTTCTTCTTCTTCTTCTTCTTCTTCTTCTTCTTCTTCTTCTTCTTCTTCTTCTTCTTCTTCTTCTTCTTCTTCTTCTCCTCCTCCTCCTCCTCCTCCTCCTCCTCCTCCTCCTCCTCCTTCTCCTTCTCCTCCTCCTCCTCTGAAGGCCATCTGCTGGGAGACTTGTGGAGTTCCTTGGGGAGTTGGTGGGCCACTTTGCTGGACTACATGGCCAGAGGTCCAGTCCAGTAGGGCTCGGCTTCTGTTCTTATGACCTTATTAATATAAATATCGATAGCTGCCCCATTAATTCTTTTTCCCCTCATTTATAGACATGTCCTTGGGGTTACCCACTCTTCCTCATTTTCAGTCTGTAACATTTCCCCTCTCTTATTTTGTACCAACAAAAGCTGGAAATTCATGAAGGAAAATAATGTGCTCACTATAAATTTTACATAAATGCTTTATCCTAATAGGAACTCAGTGCCAGAAAGCATACACTCACCATTTTCTCCAAAGTAGAGTTTATCATGTGCAGTAACTTTATTTTCTTGGCAATGGTAATCACAAAAATCACTTTGTCCTACTTATCTCCATCCCACTATTCAGAAATTAAAAAAATAAAAAAGCAAAACCTGAGATGAACCAATGGAAAGCTAATATTTACAGTTCTGGCTCAATAAATAACAGAGGTTCAAAGGTCAAAAGAAACAAGAAGTCTTTGAATGCTCAATGGCCAGGAGACACAAAAATGGCAACCTTATTGAAAAATGATAACCTGTAGAAATAAGGAATACCATGAAAAGCATCAGTCTGTTCAGTTTTCAGAACTGTAGTCTGGACATGTCTAGAATATTTACAAGATAGAAGCCAGAATGGAGAACAATGGTGCTGTGAATGAGGGTTGGTTGAACATCATAGTTAGGTGTTCTTCAGCTTCCACATGGAAAACAGTCAGCAAGAGTTTGTAAGTTCTCCAAAATGTCCAAGTCTTCAGTTTTGGTTTCCATTATGTCTTCTTCTGAACCTTCATCCTTATAAGATTTGCCGGAGCAACAAGGAAGGAGATAGAAAGCAACAGTCTTTTCACCATCCTTGGTTAGTGTCCTCCAGAGATGCATCAACAAACATACAGAAAACAAAAACAATCTATAATCAGTGTAGGTAGCCAGCACCCATCCAATGGTGATGAACTTCTGGGCAAAACATCAGGACACCAAATAATTGGATCATGGCATATTAGCCCAGAAGATTATCACCACTGAAACATGGTCAATGTTGCTCACTCGGGGTTGGGAGAAGAATCTTCCAGGCCTGGTTGCTCAGTGTCCCCTGGAATGATCCAACAGCTTGAGCAGAAAGACTTAACTCCTTCACAAACCATTTCTTCCTCGGCTGAGCAGTGGGAAAGGCCTTGTGGCTTATCAAGAAGTGCAGCTTGCAGGTTGATAACACACAATGTGAACTCTTTCTAAGCAAGTGAACCCTAAGAACAAATATGCTTTGGGTGCAGAAAAATCATATTCACTTCTAGGACCAGCAGTTTCTAATTTCTATGGTTTAGAAGCTAGTATTTCAGCCCTCAAAGTACTGTACGTTCCTTCCACCAATCAGTGTACTGCAGTGTTTCTCAACCTTGGCGGCTTTCAGAGGTGTGGACCTCAACTCCCAGAATTCCCTTGCTGGCTGGGGAATTCTGGGAGTTGAAGTCCACACCTCTGAAAGCCGCCAAGGTTGAGAAACACTGGTGTAAAGTCAGAAAGATCTCCCACTGAATGGAGAAGCTTTTTTGGGTTCTGAAATTCGCTAGGAAAAGAAAGGAACAGGTTTTGGGTTCTAGTGGCCCGAGGAAAACCAATCCCCCTTCAAACTTTTCTTCAAGTCCTTTCTGGTGGAATCTGCTGGCAAATGATTCTGTTTTTCACAGCTGATTTTGCATTTGTTTATGGCCACGCAAGCCAGCTCAGAAGAAGCTGGCAGATCATCTTGGCAAAAGCAGATTCTTGCATCCCTCAAGTCATATCTCTGCGTGACCTTCACAAATGTGAGCAATGCCTTCAATTAAAGGACTGAAAAAGGGAGATTCTGTCCAGACTTCGTGCTTCTTGTTCAGAGTATCCCAGTCCCCGTATTTTGTCCCAGTTTGGTTGCAAAAGAATGGCTTAAAAAAAATAAAATAAAATCATCCCAAACGCCACCTTCCCCCCTGGATGCCCAGATCCTGCCGCGACGGATTGCTTCCATCTTCCACCAGACGCGTTTGTCCTTCAGTCGTCTGCTTTTGCGTCTCAAACCAGAGACAAGTCGGCTTGGAAACTGGAACAGTGGCGAGTTTTTGGACTACACGTAGCCAGCATGGAGATCTGGGTGCTGAAATTCGCCCCACTGCTTCCTACAGAGGGATGGTGGTACTTCATGTCAGAGCCGAGGAAGCGCTCCAGATGCCACCTTCGCCATTTGCGTTTCATCTCAGCTTGAACCTGAGGAAGGGGAGTGGGGGGTGGATTCAGGCACAGGAGACAAAAGTGTTTTTTTTGACACATACGTGTGGTGGAACTGCTCTAGACTTTATGCTGTTCGTGGGGAAACGGATCTTGGGCAACGTACTCTTGGAAGGACCTCATGGCACTAGAGGTCTTCTGGAGCGCAGGCAGAATTTCACGGCTCCTCCAGGAGAGGGAATTTGCTACATGGACGTGGCAGCCTGGGAGATGAAGTTTGGTGTAGTGATGGAGGGGCCGGACTAGAAACTGGGAGACGGTGAGTTCTAGTCCTCCCTTATGGATGAAGGCCAACTGGTGGCTTTGGGCCAGTCAATGTCCCTCTCAGCCTGTGTGGGGTAGTGGAGAAGGTGCTGGATTAGAAGCCAGGAAATGGTGAGTTCTAGACCGGCCTTAGGCACAAAGCCAACTGGATGACTTTGGGCTAATGACTTCCCTCAGCCCAAGAGTCAGTGTGGCCCAGTGGGGAAGGAGATGGACCAAGAGTGGGGAGACTTGGGTTCCAGTCTCTCCTCAACCATGAGAGCTCCCTGGGGGGACTGAGGGCCAGCCCCTCCCTCTCAGCCCAAGAGCCAATATGGCGTGGTGGTTAAAGGGGCTGGATCAGAAGCCAGGAAACCATGAGTTCTAGACTCGCCTTAAACAGGAAACCAACTGGGCCAGTCCTTCTTTCTCAGCCCAGCCCACCTCACGGGGTTGTTGTTGTAGGGAAAATAGGAGATGAGTGCACTGGACTCGTTAATTGGAGTTGTAAAAAATAAAGGTGGGATATTATTATTTTCAATTGATTAAAATAATAACAATAATAATAATTGGTGCCTAGCTCCAATGGATTCCAATGGACTTCATGGTACATAAAGATGTTGGAATAGCAAAAAGAAAAGGAAAATTAGCTGCATCAGATGGAGGGGAGAAGATCACCACCGCTGTACATTTTCTGCCACACCTAAGCAGGCAGATCCAGTGGGTGGTCATGTTGGGGGTCGGGGATAGGCTCTTAGATACTCTTAAGGTGGAATTCCACAGGGCTTAGGGTTCTCCCCCTTTTTAGAAGGATCATCTTCATCATCCTCGCAGGTCCTTGGAAAGGACTCAGTGGGTGGACAAAAATGCCAAATGCACTCTAAACATCTGGCTGACTGTGTGACCACCACCACCAACAGCAACCATAATAATATATTAAATTTATATGCTGCCTGACTCCCAGCGATTCTGGGCAGTTTTGAGTAGGAAAGTAACAGTTATCAAAGCCAACCCTAGCTGATCTTCCAAAACTAAACAACGTAAGGCTTGGTTAGTGGATGGGAGACCACGAGGAAACCCTAGGCTGTTGGAGAGACTCTTGTATCCCAGGAAAATAAATTAAAATCAAGCCAAGTGAAATGAAATGAAGTGAAATCCTGGAGGAAGACAGCGATACTTCCTTGCCAAGAAAATGGCAGGGATATCGCCGTGCAGCTGCCAGCTCCACTCCAGGCGGGTTTTATTTTAAAGACCAAGTTCATTTGGTTGACATTCTGTGCTCGACGGCACTAATCTGGAAGCTAAAATTTAATAAGAGCAACTGTGCATTAAGATGGAGCAGTAATTAAAAAAGGCACTGCGAGTTAAGACGCTAGTTTTATCTTACATCAGCCAGTTATCTGAGAGGCCTTGCTTCATAATTATGGAGATCAGGCTTTGGCCCTGGGGTACGTCTCCCTGACTATTGGAGAAATTCTTACTGTCAGTTGTTATACGATGCATCCTAGCTCTTTCATAAAGACCCTGCTTGACCTTGCGAAATTAAAAAGCAAATGTAATTAAATTTAATCTATGCATTAGCTGACGACGCAAGGAAAAGGAAGATGATTAACAGGTGAAGCCAAGTTTAACTGCTCGGCAAGCCCCTGGATACGCCCCTTGGCAAAGCACACTTTTGGTCTTACCTCTCCGTTGATGAAACAATACAGGACAGCCACCACAAAGCCCTGAAAGAGAAAGTTGGAAGAGAGGAGAAAGATTTCAACCAGGCTACCTCTGTTCAGGACAAGATGTACATTAATGTGCATTCTGGCAAAATAAAAGAACTTCAAGGAGGTTCTTCACATAAAACTAAGCCAAGTTGGACAATCTTCAATCTAGGCTGCTGAATGTAGATGGGGTTGCTATTTTCAGAGAAATCCTTTGAGGAGAATGTTTCTGAAGACGTTCAGCATCATCTTTCTTCTTCTGAAGTAAGAAGGTCCAAAAATGTTCCTGCTGTTCCTTGAGGTGACCAAGTGCCCCATAGTGCCCCAAAGCAACATTTTATGGGCCACTTTTGTGGCCCATCCCCATTTTGGATCGTGACCCTGGATCCAAAAAATGATCCAGGGTCACGATCCAAAATGTAGATGGGTCCAGGGCCAAAGTGGATGTGGCAAGGGCACACTGCAAATCTAATGGATTTATTTAAAAGGACATTACATTACACTTAAGATGAGTCTTACTTCTGTGTTTAAGACATACAAGACATTTGTCCTATGACACTCAACTTTACTATTTGGTAAGAATTCTGAGAGGACCCCCTGGACCTCATCCAAGGTTTCCAGGAGACCACTTACAGCCAAGGAACCTCAGGTGACACACTCCTGCCTTCAAATGGGTTTTGGGGAAATGTGAGGGGTATAACAATAATAGCTGGGGTGAATTGTTGCTTTTCAAGCATCTCCAGAAAATGCCACCCCTAAAATATTTGATGAAAAGACAATCCATGCCATAGAATAATTGACTCTAAGCCTGGAAGTATTCCTGGAGACCATCTAGCCCAACATCCTGCCTAGCATGTGACACTCATACTACTACAGTAATGTTCAGTGTTGCTAGTTGTGAACAGAATGGAGAAGTTCAACCATCTTCAGTGAGTGGCTGCAGGGCAATGGTTTAGGATTTGGAATTTGCTACCACGAGATGTGGTGCTGGTTACCAGTTTGGCTGGCTTCTGAAAAGGGTTGGACCGATTCATGGAAGTCCTGGGGATCAACAGCTTTAGCCTTGATGGTGGTGGGATGGCCTCTGAAGGCCATCTGCTGGGAGACTGGTGGGATTCCTTGGGCAGTTGGTGGGACGCTGGGAGAACAGGCTGCTGGGCTAGATGGGCCAGGGTTCCCATCCAGCAGGGCACGGCTTATGGTCTTATGTTGTTGTCATCGTTCCTCCTCCTCTGAAGGTCATCTGCTGGAAGACTCGTGGGCTTCCTTATGCAGTTGTGGGACCACTGGGAGAACAGATGGCTGCACTAGATGAGCTGGGGATCCGATCCAGCAGGGCATGGATTAGGTTCTTATGTTGTTATGACACCATATGGAGAGGACACATAGGGAGATATGCAAACCTCTGCCCCAGATAGATCAAGACACTGCTTTTGGACACATCTCAATATCCACTGCTTTGGGAGGAGATCCTACGGTTGACAACCCCTGGCCATAAAACGCCATCCACACCTCTCTTGACAAAAGCAACCCCAAGATCTCTCAGACATCACTCAGGCAGTAGGAGTTACGTTAGGAGCCTTCTAGGACAAGATTCCTATAGGATGGTGGTGGTGGCTGACGTGGCAAAAGGCTCACCTGGAAGGACCCCAATATGAGTTCGAAGACCAGCTTGACGTCCAGAACTTCTTTCTTTACCGTGTCTGGGAAAAACGCAAATATGGTGTAGTGGATACCAAATAGGGGGATCAGAAGAAGGGTGGATTTGGCAAGTCTCCTGAAAAACAGGAAAACAGGAACAAGAACAGATGGAGATCCAGCATCAAAACAGGTTCATTTCAGCTCATCGAAGCCTACAACTGTTCAAAGGGCTCTTAGAGCAGATGGGCCTATAGCACCCAGAATACCCAGCCAGCCAAGCCTAACTTAGTTACACAACAGAGCCTTACAGATGGATGTTGGCTTAAGGCCACCTGTTCAGTTTCAGGACCAAGCTGGTGTTCAACCTGGAGACTTCGTAAGTCAGAACTGCATGAACTGTAGCATTGGATGCTTCTACTCCCAAACTCCCCAGCAAAAAAAAGGGGAGGAAGGGAACAGTAGTTGGAGTCATTTGAGGACTTGGGTTTAGGAGGGCTGTGTCACTCATTATACCAGTGTTTCTCAGCCTTAGCAACATGAAGATGTGTGGATTTCAACTCCCAGAATCCCCTAGCCAGCACAATGGCTGGGGAATTCTGGGAGTTGAAGTCCACACATCTTCAAGTTGCCAAGGTTGGGAAACACTGCATTAGACATGCTGATTCGTTTTGAAACAGCTGGGAGAAATTCACTGGAGCTACAGAAAAGGGAATTAGAAGAATTAAAATTGCAAGTTCAGAAAAGACCATCTTGGTTAAGCAGGAGTAGTCTTTCAAGCTAAATGTATGGGTTCTGGATGTTGCAGCAGAGAAAGAGGTTCAGGGATGTGACTATTGTCACAACGTCCTTCCAAACCAATCTTGTTGGAAGCCATCATAGGACTAAGCTAGCTAGACAAATTGTTTCCTCTGGAAGCACAGGGGAGAACTGCAAGTAACTCAGGTCAGAGATTCATATTTTTTGCATCTTCTGTTATTCTGGAAGTCATTCTACCTATTAACAGCAGAGCTGGGCAAAGCGTTGGACCATGCAGCAACACTAACCCAGAGCCTATCCGCGGCTCATTAAAGCAGGGGTGTCGTTTTCCAGGGCCACTCAGCAGGAGACGCAGCTGCTTTAATGGTCACTGTGTTTGCTTTCTGGTGCGTTCCATAGCACCTCCTCCCAAATGAAACCTGAAGCACTGCCGTATTCAACAGTGCTCATGAAGAAGGTGTTGGCCTGAAGGCTGGGAAGATGAGCTCCCTCTCTTCTGGATCTTGAAAAGACTCTTTACGTTTCAACTTTATGATATTCTGCATTGCCCTGCCTCCTGCCATTTGCAGCAAAAGGCCCGTTGATTTTTTTGGGGTGGTGGTGGCAGATAAAGCTTCCTTGCCTCCATGCATTAACAAATCTGGCACTGGGGACATGTCCATGGGCCAGCAATGTTCATCCACTGTAGCTGATTGCCCCATCTGCTGAATGATGAATTCTTTCGTCTGCCCATCTTAACTCTCCTGTCCTGCTTTGCTTATTCATTTTAAGCTGATGTAGCCCAGAGTCTTAAGCTAATGAATATCTAAAGGCTGGAGCGCCAGGAGAGAAGTAGATTCTCTGTAGCTGTGAGAGCTGCCCTTGCTTCTGCCTGGAGACAGATGTTCCATATGCTGATTTAATCAGAGGTTTTCGTGGAACCACTGCCAGCAAGATGGAGGAAGATGGTGGTGGGCCTCATAATGTGAGACGGTGAGTCCAGAGGTTTCGCAGTGGCTGCTAACAGCAGGGAAATGGCAGATGGCTGGGGGGGGGTTATTCCAAGGATGACTCTGCATTGAAGATTTGGAGGGGGGGAAGGCTCTAAGGAGGACAGGGAGCACCCCGCTCTCTCTCCCCTCCTTCCAAGAGGGTCAAATAAAACAGAGTTGAGGAGCACCCTGACCAGAGGTGTCCATGGGTGCGTGTGTCAAAAAACTAAAGATGGTGGCTGTGTGGTCTACGCTCCACCCTCTTTAACGTGCATTCTGTGGTGCACGTAAAAATGGGGTGGGGCGTCATGGTTGCACCCCCCATCTTTCTGGACTCCCCCCGTGGAGGTCCCTGATCTGAGTTCGATCCAGGGGACCAACTCATGGGGCTGTCAGCTACAGGTGACCCCAGCCTCCAAACGGAGCTCCGGACTTACGAATATTGGCTTGTTTCATTTCGTCCGACATCTGGAGAGTGAAGTTTCTGAACGAGGATCCGGATGATGCAGATGAAGAGAATGAAGTTGATCTGCCGAGGAAATGTTTAAAAAAGGAGAGTTAAGTTCCTTGTCGTGAGCAGGACCCAGTCAGTCAGTGACCAAGTGGAACGGCCTGAGCATCGATAGTCTTTTTCTCAGACGTTTTTCAGAAAAAGTGCGTAGAGAGCAAAGACCCAATGTGCTGACTTTGTATCCTGTATTAATCTCTTATATTTTGCCAATTTTATCTTTGGGCTCAGTTGCATTCATTAAGAAGACCTAAAGGGAATCTCTACACACATTCCTTCAACATGAAAGCCCAGGAGTGTCACAAGAGGGGGGTCAAAAAAATCAAGATGGTAGCCAGCACTGTGCAGTCGAAACCCCACCATGATCTACTGTTTGTTTTTTTTTAACACGTGTCATGGATGTGATGTGTATAAAAACAGGAGTGGGGCTTTGATCATTTAGTCATGGCCACCATCTTGACTTTTTTGACCCCCCTCCCACAGATGCCCCTGCTTTCCGCCCTCACATGTTTGGAAACAGTTGAGGCAACCTGTCCACAGTTGCAGAATTTGCCACCCCTCCAGGGCAGATGGGTGAGAAGATAGGCAGCTGAACCATAGTTGGACAAGCTTATCAACTGATGCTCCTCCAGCGGGACCTCCACCTGGTACACATTTTGAGTCTAACTGGGGGGTCCCCAAAGTAGGGAGAAAAACTGGGTGGGTCCTCAAACCACAAGGAGAAAAACTGGGCTCCATGAGTGATAAGATCAAACATGAACGGGCAGCAGCCATCTTGGGCCAGACATCAACCTGCTTGGGGTTTTAATGTTAGCACATCCCAAGTATGATGATGTCAAACCCACAGAGCACAGCTTTGCACGACATCAACGTCGACTGCAGGCCAAGGTGGACTCCCCCATCCCGAGAGCATCTGGGGTTCGTCAAGAGACAGAGCTTGGTGGAGAAGACTGCGGGGCGAAGAAGACCACATTCCCACACCAGGAAACCACCCTACGGACAACTGTCTTTGACTCTGCAAACTCTATTCTTGGAAAAAGCCTGTCCTTAAGATGGTTGCTGCGTGCCACACTGTTTTCCTGGTCCTCAAAGACACTTCCCTTACAATTCTGAGTATATTTCTAAGCAGCTAAGACTTAATTCGCTTCCTGGTGGTACCTGCATACATACACATTTGCAAGGAGAAATTCCTGGTTTCTTTCTACAGGCAGTGATAATACTCCCGTTCCTCTTGGACTTTGCCAGAATAAAACAAATTCTTCTCGTAAATTGGGCCTATTATTTTTGGAAATCGGCGCGTGCGTGCTTGTCAACACAGGTTAAGGAAAACAAATAATTCCAGTTAGCCTTCAGAGCAATGCCGAAGACAGGTTGGGTTTCCTTCATGCTTCCAAAAAAGCAGCGATGATTCCAGCCTATTTTTTGGATACACTTTGAGGGCTGATAACGAAAATGGTCTGCCCATTAGAAGCCCAACAGTCCGTGGATAAATGCACACGAATAGTGCGCTTTTAAACCTGCCACAAACCGACGCCTACCGTACTTAAAACGTCGTCTCAGACAGAACCAGCTGCTAGGAATAATCCTCGGCTGATTTATTTGAGAAAAATCAGCGTACATGCCTCCCTTCCGCCTGTTGCAGATCTTCTCACAAAAGATTTACTCTCGGTAACAAACAAGAGAACAAGGCTCTGTACTTAAGTGATGGTGACCTTTCAAGTGAGTGGCAAGAACTAGCGCTACAGAATAATTGAGGCATGAAATCCAAGAGAGAGATACCTTTTACACCCTCCAAAGCACCAGTACTATTCCATATCCCCATTCTTTTTTTCTTTGTTCCTCTCAGCGGATTTGCTTGGCAACAGGGCAAAACAGTCCAGTTGCCTTCTTCCAGATTGTTCTTCAATTTGTCACTCTATTCTACAGCCTTGGGATCTCCTGGTGCTCTCTCATCCAAGTATGAAATGATACAGGTAATCCAAATGTCAGACTAGCACTTGGTAGAGCAGCCTTGGAGAAAATATTCAGATGCTGCAATGGGTCTAAACCCACAAAGGTCAGAATCATGCGAGCCGTGGTCTTCCCTGTGATGCTCAATTTAAATGAAAGTTGGACTTTGAAGAAGCAGGAGAGGAAGAATATTGATGCTTTTGAACGTGGGTGTTGGAGAAGACTCCTGAGAATACCATGGCGAGCCAAGAAAAGAAACCGATGGACCATCGGAGAAATCAACCCAGAGTTCTCACTCGAGGCACAAATGATCAGGCTCAAATTATCATATTTTGGATACTTTGTGTAAAGACCAAGCTCTCTGGAGAAGGCTCTGATGCTGGGAAAGGGAAGAAGAGGACGAACAGCAACAAGGGGGATGGACTCAGTTATAGTGGCGATGGTGGAAGACCTGAAGAACCAGGTTGGGGGCAGATTGCCTGGGAGAAGATCTATCTATGGGGTCGTCAAGAGTTGACACTGTCTTGATGGCACATAATCAATCTGCAATGGAAATGTGGATAGAGAAAAGCTTTTCTCCCTCCCTCAGGGTTAGAACATGGAGCCAAATATTATCTATATTTGTGAAGGATGCAACTCCTCCAGTTCTCTTCTTGATTCACAAGCCCTCTCCTTCCCGGCTACCATTATGCAAACATCACCTCCATTATTGTTTATTTGCACAGAATCAAACTACAGTGATGACAGGAGGTTAATTAAAGGTATTTAGATGGTGGGAAACACACACACACACAGATACATTACCAATATAGAAACCAAAATGGGAGCTTTGATGATCCACCAATAGGGAGATTCAATTAAGTCCCAGCAACTGAAAAAAAAAATCATTAGAGGTCAGGCTTTCTGGATTTATACAAAGGGAGTGGTGGAGGAAGCTAACAGAGAAAAATAGGACTTTGATTAAAGTGGAACCAATAAAATCAATGGCCAGATTCCCCCAGAAGCCCACCCAAATGCATTTTTGAGGGAGGAGATGCCATCGGGCTGTAGACATTAGCCCCCGGAGGTTGTCCAGGTCAGGAAACTGACCACAGGAAGGCTCTAACTAAGGTTTGTTTGAGAAAGGCTATAATAGCAGAATCTTGG
This sequence comes from Python bivittatus, assembly GCF_059951505.1. Lineage (NCBI taxonomy): Eukaryota > Metazoa > Chordata > Lepidosauria > Squamata > Pythonidae > Python > Python bivittatus. The sequence goes on from NW_028277088.1 coordinate 3,406,566, forward strand.
AGGTCTGGCTGTGTTTTTCCTCTCTTCCCTCTTCTGGCTGGGGAATTCTGGGAGTTGAAGTCCACAGATCCTAAAGTTGCTGAGGTTGAGAAACACGGGTCTAAACTCAGCACCATCCTCTGTTTCCTTCCAACAGCCACATCTGTTTCCAGGGCTGAGTGGATGCCATGGAAACCTCCCCACAATGGCTGTGCGGTCCCAGAAAAGGACAACACTGCTTTAAAGGGCATTCCCACATTCCAAAGCACCTGCATCTGAAGCACTGTTCAGGTTTTCCTAATTCATCCAAATTCTCCTTCAACTGGATAAAACCAGGATGGACAGGCATGCTTACCTGGTATTTTCATAGTGGATCCTCGCGATGGCCCAAGCAAAAATGAAAAGCGTTGGCGCACCTGCCAATAGAGGATTAAAGATTGGACACATTTAGAATTGCACGCCCTGCAAGCACAAGAAGATCAGCTAAATTAGCACCCCAACATTATTTTGCTTCTGGAAACCAGTTGGAATATGACTGTATAGGCAGGCATGGAAAATGTCCCCCAGAGGACTGGATCTCCTTGAGTCTCCTGACTCAACTTCAGGCCTGCTTCAATGCTCACATTGAAAGAGATCCCACATACAGGGATCTCTTTGGACCACGTTTGGGGAATTAAAAAGGCCATTTCCAAACTGGGGTTCAGCAGGATCAAGATTGTAACATCTTGGCTCCCTTGTAAAAGCGCTAGTGCGTTAAGGAAAAAGTGGACACCATCTCCAAGCCTGCCCTGGAGGTCACTGCCCCATCATTCATGGTCAAGCATGTTAGGGGTGAAGAAAGGTCTAAGTCTAGACTCCACTGGAGCTGGGCAGCCAATAAATCTAAATAAATAATAGATAATAATAATAATAATACATCATAATAATGTTTGGAAGGCATCTGGGTAGGGAAAGAAGGTTTACAACAAGACACAATACCCCAGCCAATGACGATGTACCACCAGAAGTATTTCTTCTCTGAAAAGAAGGAGATGACTAGAAGCGTGTGAAGATATAAGCCTTCGACAAGAAGCCAGAAGAAGTTGGCCATGATGCAGTACTGGAAAAAAACCATGGCTGCTTTGCAGCCAACCTGAAAAGACAAAGACAGGAACCGACTTTGATTAAGGATCTGAGCTGTAAATAAATAGCTGGATTTGCTATTTATTAGTTGGCTGGAGCAGGGTTTCTCAACCTTGGCAGCTTGAAGATGTATGGACTTCAACTCCCAGAATTCCCCAGCCAGCACTTTTGATATATGGTTTTGATGATTCAAAAAAACAAGAGATTCTAGAAAAAATGAAAGTAACCATAGAGCAAGAGGATAATCTACATTTATACTTATAACTTCTTCATATTTTCTTTATTTTTTTTCAGCACTTTTGTGTTTGTCTTTCCCCTCCCTCCCTCCCTCCCTCCGCCTTTCTTTCTTTCTTTCTTTCTTTCTTTCTTTCTTTCTTTCTTTCTTTCTTTCTTTCTTTCTTTCTTTCTTTCTCTTCTTTTCTTTTCTTTTCTTTTTCCTTTTCTCTCTCTCTCTCTCTTTCTTTCTTTCTTTCTTTACTTTCTTCTAAATATTAGTTTCTATTAGTTTTTATCTTTCTTGTTTAAAATGTTAATAAAGTTATTTTTTTAAAAAAGGAAGTGCTTCAAAGTGGGAGGTGTCTTAGAGTGGCCAACATTTCTGTTGGTTTTTATCTTTCTTGTTTAAAATATTAATAGTTATTTTTTTAAAAAAGGAAGTGCTTCAAAGTGGGAGGTGTCTTAGAGTGGCCAACATTTCTGTTGGCTTTTATCTTTCTTGTTTAAAATATTAATAGTTATTTTTTAAAAAAAGGAAGTGCTTCAAAGCGGGAGGTGTCTTAGAGTGGCCAACATTTCTGTTGGTTTTTATCTTTCTTGTTTAAAATGTTAATAGTTATTTTTTTAAAAAAGGAAGTGCTTCAAAGCGGGTGGTGTCTTAGAGTGGCCAACATTTCTGTTGGTTTTTATCTTTCTTGTTTAAAATATTAATAGTTATTTTTTTAAAAAAGGAAGTGCTTCAAAGCGGGAGGTGTCTTAGAGTGGCCAACATTTCTGTTGGTTTTTATCTTTCTTGTTTAAAATGTTAATAGTTATTTTTTTAAAAAAGGAAGTGCTTCAAAGCGGGAGGTGTCTTAGAGTGGCCAACATTTCTGTTGGTTTTTATCTTTCTTGTTTAAAATGTTAATAGTTATTTTTTTAAAAAAGGAAGTGCTTCAAAGCGGGAGGTGTCTTAGAGTGGCCAACATTGCTGGCTTGCCCTGTGATCAACACCCCTCTCGCCCCCCCCGCCCCATGCAAGGCTAGCAAGCAAAGAGGAGCATCCAGGAAACAGACGCAGGCGCCCCCAGACCAGCTTGAGGACAGACCAGGCCTGGCTGGGTTGCTTCCAGCCAATGTTCAGCTCAAAACACCCATCTGCCAAGTCAACTGGGTTGACAGATGGTGCTGAAAGGGTCAAGGCAAGGAGGGGGCAGTTGAGGACAGATACCAGGGACAAGAAACAGCCAGGGGCAACCTGATCCATGGTTCCCTTCCTCCACCAGCAAAACAGATGTACCTTATTGATTCCCCCACCCCCTGATTATATTACACTAAGGGGCTGGCCTCACAACTGCTTTATTTTTGGAACTCCAGATTTCGAAAAAGAGCCGCTAATGTCATTGTTTGAATGTTTTGTTTGGTGGGCATACCCCACTGACTGTGCCACAGAGCAGAGGAGGAAATCTATATATAATATTCCCCCCCTTGAGTATTTTCCATCTCGGAGAATACCCAAAATCTTTAAAATCAAGGTGTAAGGTAGAGATTATAATTCTTCTCCTATTGCAGAGGTTGGGTGTGTGTGTGTGTGTGTGTGTCCGCACATGTGTGTGTTGTGTGCAAGGCTGGATTAAGGCCAACAAATACCCAAGCACAGCCCAAAGAGTGTGCCCCTTGACCCTCCCGTTGCTTAATTGACAAGATATTAAGGCTTAGTAAATGCTGATGCTGAAATCAGAGATTCAAAATTCAGTTTTCTTCCAGGCTATCCCCCACAACTCTATTAAATATAAACTTAAAAAAAAAAAATCTATTGATTAAACCCTAAATAGCAGTGAGCAATATCAGAAAATGGTTTCTGAGGGCAAAAAAAAAATAAATTACATTTTCACCAACTTTTTAAATGCATTTTTTAATACAATTGCTACTAGGAAACATGCAAATACAGCGGAACCTCGGTTTACGAACTTAATTCATTCCGTGACTCTGGTCGCAACCCGAATTGGTCGCAACCCGAAGCAAATTTCCTCATAAGGTTCAATGTAATTACCGTTAATCCGTTCTGGCGTGGAGGACAGGGAGGCGGCTATTGCTTGGAGGGAGAGTCCCCCTCCCTAAGACCATGTGTCAGGGGCAGAAAAATGGCCGCGGACCACGTGTCAGGGGCGGAAAATGGCCGCGGACCACGTGTCAGGGGCACAAAAATGGCCGCAGACGACGTGTCAGGGGTGGAAAAATGGCCGCGGACCATGTGTCGGGGCGGAAAAATGGCCGCGGACCACGTGTCAGGGGTGGAAAATGGCCACGGACCACGTGTCAGGGGCGGAAAATGGCCGCGGACCATGTGTCAGGGGCAGAAAAATGGTCACAGACCACGTGTCAGGGGCGGAAAAATGGCCACGGACCATGTGTCAGGGGTGGAAAATGGCCACGGACCACGTGTCAGGGGTGGAGAATGGCCATGGACCACGTGTCAGGGGCAGAAAAATGGTCACAGACCACGTGTCAGGGGCGGAAAAATGGCCACGGACCACGTGTCAGGGGTGGAGAATGGCCACGGACCACGTGTCAGGGGCGGAAAATGGCCGCGGACCATGTGTCAGGGGCAGAAAAATGGCCGCGGACCACGTGTCGGGCGGAAAAATGGCCGTGGACCACGTGTCAGGGGTGGAAAATGGCCATGGACCACGTATCAGGGGCGGAAAATGGCCGCGGACCATGTGTCGGGGCAGAAAAATGGCAGCGGACCACGTGTCGGGGCGGAAAAATGGCCGTGGACCACGTGTCAGGGGCGGAAAAATGGCCGTGGACCACGTGTCGGGGCGGAAAAATGGCCGCGGACCACGTGTCAGGGGCGGAAAAATGGCCGTGGACCGTGTCATGGGAGGGAAAATGGCCGCGTATCCTGTTTGTACCCCGAGGCGGAGTTTGCAAACCGAAGCAAAATTTTGCGGCCGGAGCTGGTTGTAACCCGAAAAGTTCCTTAACAGAAGTGTTCGTAACCTGAGGTTCCACTGTACTGTACAAAAATTTACTGAAGATTAAAGTCGAGTGTGGCAGTGAACGAGTTAAGGGCATGATAGTTGGGGGGGGACTCTGCGGTTCCCTCCCCTTAAATAAGGACAGGCTTATTTTGCTTAATGGTTAATCCAGGACTGGTGGAGTAAGGTTGAGGTCGCAAAGCCAGCACTTCCAGGAAAAAAAATTGCAATTTTCTAGAGCGGTGTTTCTCAACCTTGACGACTTTAAGTTGGGTGGACTTCAACTCCCAGAATTCCCCAGCCAGCCATTCCCCATGCTGGCTGGGGAATTCTGGGAGTTGAAGTCCACCCATCTTAAAGTCGTCAAGGTTGAGAAACACTGCTCTAAAGCATCTTTTCTGAGTCAAATTCAAAGCATTTCACAACAATAGTCACTATAAACTTGTGGCTGGAAGTGGGGGGCTTTAAAATACAACCTTAGCAGATATACAGAATCTTTTTCTCCTGTTTTTCATTCCCAATTTGTTTAAATTCTTTTTTGCTCCCTGTAGCTATATTTCACTGGAGGAAAAAAAAAATCTTTTACAAACCAAACCTGGAAGTTGACTGCCCATCCATTTGTGTTTTAAATGGCCAGAGAGTCCTACTTTAAAAACAATGCGGAGGCAAAATTTACATTTCCTAATCTGTATAAATCGATACAGCATATGAAACGGAGTCAGTTTTATTGCTCGCTGCTGCTAAGTCCGTTATTGAAAAACAGTGAGAAGATCACAATTTATCTTCCATTGCTTCAACGCTGTTTAAAAATATGGGCAATAGGGCTTGGCAAAACCCCGCAATGAAGATCAGATTCAGTCGAATTTGGTCACTATTATTTGCTGTGGATCATCCAGGAGAAAGTCTATCTATGTGGTTGCTAAGAGTTGATATCAACTTATGGCACTTAATCAATCAATCATTAGCAGTATTAGGCATGTTTGCTTAATAATGTACACATCTGTACTAATGCCAGGGAAAAGGCTAAAATATTTGGGATTCTTCAGCTAAAAAAAGAGGCAGAGAAGGGATATGACAGAGATGTATACAATCATGCGTAGCCTGGAGAAGATGGACAGGTTCTGCTTGTTCTGTCCAAACGCTATGATCAGGGGTCATCCAATAAAGCTGACTGGAAGGAGATGTAAAAAAGACAAAAGAAATAACTTCTTCATATACAGCATCATTAGCTGGTGGACCTTCTCATCCCAGATTGTGGGGATGGCTAACGACTTGGTTTTCAAGGGGGGATTGGATAAAATCATGGAGGACTCATCTGTCAAGGACTCTGGGTCTTGAAGACTCCATGTTACATCTAGGTTGGGGGGCAGCATGGGAGATGGGTAGATCTCCACTTCCTGCTTGTGAGCACATCAGAGCATCTGATTGACCATGAAGAGAAACAAAATGTGGACTAACCTGGGTCTTGGTCTGATGTCACACAGCTATTTTATGTTCTTGTTGGAAGGAGATTCAGAACAGACAAAACAAAGTATTTCGTCACCTAGAATTTAATCTAGGAACACATAGCCACAAGATGTAGAATTGGCTACTAACTTTGGTAACTTCAAAAGGAGATTGGATAAATTCATGGAAGATAGATCTAGTGAGGGCTATGAGTCTTGAAGACCATTTCTTGGAGTCTAGTTTACATTAGGAGAAAACAAACTTTCAGACTAAGATCAGCCTTGGTTTGATCCAGCAGAGATGTTCTTAAGTTCTTAAATGTTGTTTGGACAGAAAAATGAATGTTTAAAACATTGGTACTTCTCTGAAGAACTTATACTTCTGACATACACCCTACTGTTGTTGTTGTTGTTACAATTTTGTCTCTCTTTTTTGCTGTTAGCTACTGTGGGAAGTTGAAAAAAAGCCCCAGAAGAAGGCAAAACATGGATGCTATCACCGGGAGTTGAGCTTAATTTAGGCTCTTTGCTTTCCTTTTTGAATTCTGGAGTAATAATAACAATAATCACACAGTTTGGTCTTACTGCCACCAACATATTTTGTTCTGTCCTTCCTGAATGATCATTCCCAGGGTCCTTTTCTGGGGTGGGGTGGAGGAGAAGCCAGGAATGTTACACTGGTCTCAGGTGGACCTAAATTTGTAGAGTTTACATGTGTCAGAAAGAAGATTGGAAGGATTAGATTAGAAGAAGGTGAGAAAAGAGTTGGAAATCCACCTTCGTTTTTTATCCTCTTTGATAACACATAACTGAATGAATGTAGGGTGTAAGACGCAGGCAGGAACAGTATACACTGAGCAGCACAACCAAGTAGTTGGCATTGTGTACAGGAACATCTGCACAGCGTATGGGCTGGACCCTCCCAAGCCCAGATGGGAGATTCCACAGAAGGTCGTGGAGAATAACAAGGCTAAGATCATGTGGGACTTCCAGATCCAGATGGACAGGCAGGTCCTGGCCAATCAACCAGACAAGGACCAGAAGACAGCGGTGGTGATAGATGTAGCGGTGCCAAGTGACAGCAACACCAGGAAGAAGGAGGATGAGGAGCTGGAGAAGGGCCAGGGCCTGAAAGAGGACCTAGAGAGGATGTTGAAAGTCAAGGCCAACGTGGTCCCAGTGGTGGGAGGAGCACTCGGGGCTGTGGCTCCAAAGCTGGGAGAGGGGCTCCCACAGATCCCAGGAGCAACTTCAGAGCTCTCTGTCCAGAAGAGCGCAGGGCTAGGAACAGCCCAGATCCTGCACAGAGCCCTCCAACTCCCAGGCCTCTGGCAGAGGCCCGAGACTGAGGAAGACACAGACCACCCAGAGGGGTGAGAGGAGATTTTATGTATTTGTATATGTATATGTATATGTGTGTGTGTATACACACACATACACACACACACCATCTCACTGCTTTTTCAACAGCCGAGGGAGGAAGAGAGAAAGGAACAGCCATGAATCAGAAAGAACACAACGGCACCCACGTTATTAATGCCATTTTTCTTTTTTACAGCATTTCTTTGCACTCCTTCTGCCAGATTGCCTTGGAAGATGTCAGGGAAAAAAAAAAAAAGATGGTTTAGTATTGAGGAAAAGATTCTCAGATGGGCTCTTTCAGCTGGATTTTGTATTGGTGATTTATTGGAAAGGGAGCAGGAAGGAACAACCCCCGTGACAATTGGGGAAGACAGGGGTTTGAACGTTGGCATAGCAGGGAACGTCACCATGGTTGCCTTGGATCCTCCCAGCAAGAGCTGCGTGGTTATCTTCTTCCTTCCAAATTCACCTCTGAGTGGCTGGATGTGTTCACTCCCAGCTTTGGGGCAACGGCTCGATCAAGAGGCCACGAGTTCCATAGTTCCACCACGAGAGTTCCATCTCCAGAACCACGAACTCAGATGACCTCCTTGCATTTACGATCCATGTGTGGATCGTAACACGGCTTGGCAAATTGAGTTTTTCTGTTTCCTTCAGGAAAAAAATCCTGCTCTGAGGTGGGCTAAGAAGCCTGTTCAGGATAACTCCCGCCTGGAAAAAAAAATTATGCATCCCCCCCTTATTTTTTTCCATTGGTTGGCTTTCATTAGCTTGTGCCAGCTTGCTTGTATTAGCAATATCCTGCTTTGTTTTTACACTCCAGATGTTTCTTACGCGCAGGTTGCAATGGACAAATTTAACTAGGCAATTAAAAAAGAGCACTCTTAATTTCTTGAGAATGTGAGGTCAAATGAGTTTTGGCTTTCTGAAAGAATTGAAGACCTGGCTCTGCCAGTTTGCATGGGGTGACAAGAATATTACCCAATTCTGGGGGTGGTTGGTGCCTTGATGATGCTCCCCAAGCTACTGCCAATTTAACAACTATTTTTGGATTTTATTTATTTTCTATTTATTCAGGATCATTTTATATTGTATTTTAATTGATTTGAACTGCTTTGTAAACTGCCCAGAGTTGTTTTTAACAAGATGGGTGGTGACAAATTTGATAGATAAATAGATAGATAGATAGATAGATAGATAGATAGATAGATAGATAGATAGATAGAATATTCAGTTTATTAACCAATCTGCCAATTTGATCTGTTGGATCAATTCAGCAGCTCCAATCCCACCTGCAAACTCTTTTTTTGGGACTTAGTTTATGGAGACAACCTTCTATGTTGCAAGAGGGCTACCCACAATCAAAACTGCCAACCTCTAATTCATTAAAAGCACTTAAAAGAAAATTATAAAGCCCCGAATTGATTTTTTAAATTATTCTAATTACCAAGCAATTAAAATAACTAAATTAAAATAATATATCAAATGAAAGGCTCTCCTTAATGGCTCTCCCCCAATATTCTTCTCTAAGTTCTTTTACACACTGTCTTTTTTTTTTTAATTGCAATATTTATTTGGGGGGCAGGGGTGTTATTTAATATATACTACCTGGAATCATGATTATGGGTGTTGGGGGCCTATATAAAACTTCTAACCTCCCTCAAACAAACACATTAATTAAAATGTGATTGCTAGCTGATGCTTCGGTGTGGAACAAGCAAACCCAGCCAACTAGGGTTGGACAAACAGAAGGGACATTTGTGCTGTTCGCTATGTGTGTTAGACTAATATTAGATGGCGACCTTTCAAAACTGGAGACGCTGGACTGAAATGTAATTCTGTGGTATAAAAATGGACAATCCTCTGAATAGAAAGAAATTGCTCCTTGTTAACGCAGCACATCTAAATGCAGAATTTTAGCTCAATTGTTTGAAAAAAAACCTATTATGGAAGCACAAGTTATGGTCCCCTTTGGTAAGCACAGAGGCACTGGTTAGCATCACTCTTTAACATCTGTTAAATCTATGTAACCTGACAACCATGATCAACTCTAGCATTTTAATCTTCGGCCTGCAGCTCTTGAAAACAGAAGTGCATCGTTACACCAGGATCAATGTAGAATGGCTCATACTCCCGGATGTTTTGCTAAAAAATACAGATGGTTTGGACAGAGAAGCTTAACTTTAAATCGTGAGTTATTACAGCCTAGTTTCACCAGGTGTTTTCTACAGATGTTGGAGATCAACGCCTGGAATGGTTATGCTGTTGGAAGTGATGGGAACTGAAGTTCAACATATCCTGAAGGATAAGGCCAACTCTTCCTTTGGTCCTGTACTTTTGGATCTACATGGTGAATGCTGCTTCAAAAAAGGCAGTGCTATAGCTTGTAAGTCCCTTCTGGAACAGCTATGGTTTTACAAGCTCCCACAAGGACCTTCCATTCTCTGGGGCAAGATGTTCCAGAAGTGAGCAAGCCCCACAGAAAATGCCCACTTTGAGGCCTTCTCATCTTGCACCGGTTGATAAGTGGGGACCTTCAATAGGGTGTAGAGAGAAAGAAAGACGACCTTGGTGGAGATATGCAAGCTCCATTACCAAAGGAATGAGGGAAGGTCATATCTTGTCCACAACTGGCATATAGTGTTCATAAGCAACTCAGACAGATTGATTTGATTATGTGCCATTAAGTTGCTTTTGAGTCCTAGCGACCACATAGATAGATGTTCTCCATGATGATCTATCCCTATTCCAGAGTTGATTCTAGGAAGAGTGACCATGTCCAGGGATTTTCAAGAGTTAAATTATGGGAATGGAGAACAAGCATTCAAGGGTGAGAAAATAAACATGGACCGAACACATAGTATCCAGGACTGACCGAGCCGACGAAGCAGTGGTCTGACTCCCCGTTCTCGAACAGAATGATGTCCTTCACAAAGACGGCGATTGCTCGCATGATGAAGGACATGAACAAGTGCATGTGGATGTAATTCCGGGTGCAGTGCAATTTCCTAGGAAGAAGAAAGAGGGAGAAGTCTTTGGAGAGGTTTCAAGAGAGACAGAAGAAGACCCGGCCCAACTGCACCAAGGAGGAAGAGCTAGGCGGGTTGAGTTACGGGTCCGGGCAAAGTCGCGCAGACCTTGAAAGCTGGAAAGCAACCTTTGCTTCTGTTAGGGCACGGTGGGATTGTTACATTGGCGAGGGAGGCCGAAGGAGCCTTAACACAGAATTCTTGGCGCTTGGCAAAGCTGGAATTCCTGGAATTGTTTGGGAAGCCAGGGTGTAAATGTAGAATCAATCAGATGCTAGTTTTTTAACTATGAAGTACGGGACTTCAGTGACAGCCCTGGGGATCCTTGTTCATTTTTTCTGAATTTGCTTTTTCTTTCTTGCAGATGTTTCATCACCAGGCTAGGCCAACTTCACAGAACGTCAGGAACCCAACGATTCAGTCCCGAGCTACATAGGGTCTCCGCTATGGCAACGTGTGTTTCTTGCTAATTTTGATAAGGGCTCCAGAAACCTCTCATAAAGACACCCAAAAGCATACAGATTGGGGTTTTGTGTGTAATTTAATTGTTCTTGCACTGGTGATGTTATTTACCTTGGTAACGAAACACCTTCAGGAAGAGAAGCAAGGTCAGAACATCCAAAACCCAACCGTGCTTGAGTATGGTGTAATTTAATGTTGGGTTTGGGGAGGTGCTGTTGTGTTTTGATGAGACAGATCATACAGCATTTTGGAGCTAGCTGGAAAGCAGGAAGGAACATGAATTTGCACATGATGGACCAATTTTCTGCAGCAACTTGCAGGAGGACAGAATTTGCATCATCACACAAACGGTGACAAGGACACTTCCCCAAAGTGAAGTAATTGGCACAATGACATCATTGTAAGAATGATGTCATTTGCTGCAATCTTTGGGGTTTAACAGACTTTCTAATTTGTCTGTTAAATGAAATTGCACAGCACCTACATGGTGTACATTTTATTATTAATTTTTCCTCCTGTTTCCTTCTCCCTAAAGCCCTTCAAGCGGGTTAGATGGAGGGGAAAGGATTCAGACTATGTCCAGGAGGCTTCCAAGTTTGAAATGGCATTTAATGACTGTTACCTTCTGTTGGAATTCACACCAGACACTAGATGAGGGTAAGATGAGGTTGGATCCTTCAGGGATCAACAGGCTGCACTCTGGTTTGCTGCATCCTTCCATATAGAGCAGTGTTTCTCAACCTTAGCAGTTTTAAGATATGTGGACTTTAATGCTCAGAATTTCCCAGCCAGCACATGTGGACTTCAGCTCCCAGAATTCCCCAGCCAGCATGCATGGATTTTGACTCCCAGAATTTCTTAGCTAGCATGTGAGGGCTTCGACTCCCAGAATTCCTTAGCCAGCATGCATGGATTTCGATTCCCAGAATTCCCCAGCCAACATGGATGGATTTCGACTCCCAAATTTCCTAGCCAGCATGCATGGATTTCAACACCCAGAATTCCCTGAATTTTGGGAGTCAAAGTCCACGCATCTTAAAGTTGCCAAGGCTGAGAAGCACTGATACAGAGAACTGTACTTGGGGGTGAGAACACCCCACATCTCCCCCCACCCACACTTAAGTTTACTCCAATTACCTAAAAAAGCACAGAACCATCATGGCCACCGTCAGAGCGACAAGAGACAAACTGTGTCCAATTGTATATCCAGTTTTCACTGTGCCGTAGAAGACAGTCTGAGAAGAGAGAGTAGAACAAAGTTGGTCATTTCCATGCTTCGACTGGCCAAAAGTTCCATCGGGATTTACAAATAGAATTAAATGGACCGACGAGCCATGGCAGGGATCCCTCTATCAATGTCTTCCCAGTTACAATGGAGCCAGCATCTGCCCTGAAATCAAATCTCTGGTTTGAAGAAACTTTTGCTTCGACATCTGTATGCATGTTGGTTTCTACATGACCCAGAATGTCACAGATGTGAAGCTCACTGCTGCTCAGGGCAGTTTCCTATATTTATAATGGTGCGCTAAACACCAACGCTGTGGGGTATTCCCAACGGTTTCAAATTAATTCTATGAAAGACTGAAAGGTTTCTGAAGGAGTCAGCAGTAGCCTTCAGATTTCTCCTGGAGAAAACGCAGTTTTGACTGTGGCAGAAGATTCATAGCCTGTCAGTGCTCAATGTTCAAGGGACTTGAAGGGCAAACATTAATCAGTGATGTCCATAAGGGTGGGGGCCCAAAAGCAAGTTGGTGGTTGCGGCATTGTGATCAAACCCCCACCCATTTGTATCTAAGAGCCAGGCCATCATATTAAACCAGCATCAATGGGCATCAATGTTATGTGAAGGCATCAGTCATGACTTCTTAGAACAGATTAAGAGGAGGGTGACCAGGATAATATCCAAGCTGGAGGATCTGTCCTATAAGGACACTTTGAAGGAACTGGGATGTTCAGTATGGAGAAAAGTCTTAGGGGAGACATGAGAGTTGTGTTCAAGTGCATAAAACGAAACTGCCAGAAGTTGGACAAGAACTCTTTTCCACGGCCACAAAGACTAGGACCAGAAAGAATGGGTATAAACCGCAGCTACCTACACTTTGATGCAATATCCTGACGGTAAGATCTGGACAACAGTGGAATTGTCCACCTATAGAGGCTGTGGGTTTTCCATCTCTGGAGGTTTTAAGAAGACTGGAAAGCCACTTCTCATTGATGTTTGAATTAGTTTTCCTGCACACTGCAGAGAGTTGGACTAGATGTCCCTTGGGGTCCACCAAGTCCATAATTTGATGCTTCTGTGTTTCTTAAAATGTTTGGGGGTTCAGAGCATTGTGTGAGCTTTGCCAGTGAGTTCAGAGGCGGATGACCCTGGAGTGGAAGTTGGGAGGGGTGCTAGGCATCTCCAAATAATGAATCATTGTCTGGAGGTATGGATGTCTTGCTGAGGCACCAACGTTCTCAAAGCAGCTTATAACATGCTTTAATTACAACAGGAAGGCCTCTTGCCTGTAGGGAAAGCACTGAATTAAACACTAATGGCTCCCTCCATGGTCTCACTCGAATGGAAGTGAAGCACTAGCAACTGAGAAATAGAAGGATAAGGATAAGGAAGGAGAGAGGGAGGAGGAAGAGAAGGAGAAGATAGATGAGAAGGAGAAGATAGGTGAGAAGAAGAAGATATTCAAGAAGGGATGGGAGACCACAAGAAAATCCCAAGAGTCTGTAGACTAGACTGGAATGTTTTTTTTTTCTAAAATTCCTTTGGAACAGCAAAACCCCTCCCTGAAATATGAATGGCTCCCCCCACCTCCTCGTCTTTAAATGAGCCTTAAAAACCTGGCTCTTCCCCCAAGCCTTGGGTTAGTGTGTGGCTGGGCCCGTGAAATTTGTGATGGGGTGCACATTCTTTTTCATTTGCTTCCTCTGGCCAAGGGCTGTTCTCTTGCCTCATAAGGACTGCTTTTAATGTGAAGCAGTCAAGAATCAGTCTGGAATCGGGCAGCCTAGAAATCTGAATGAATGAATGAATGAATGAATGAATGAATGAATGAATGGATGAATGAATGAATGAATGAATGAATGAATGAATCCATCCATCCATCCATCCATCCATCCATCCATCCATCCATCCATCCATCCATCCATCCATCCATCCATCCATCCACCCACCCATCCATCCATCCATCCATCCTAGGAGAAGACAGTTGCAGGCCACTTCTACCCATTGCCAAGAAAGCCACACAGATGTGTCCTTGAAGTACCAGAAACTGAGCCTTATTTGAAGTAGATCTCCATAATAATCCCAACCACAATAACAGCAGTGTGACCGTCATGCCCAGCTACGCCTCGCTCGCACCACTGCTGCTGCCACCCTTAAAATGCAAGCCCTTTCAGCTACTTCCTCATTTGGCTTCCTTCTTCTTGCTTCTCCCCCCGCCCGCCCCCCGCCCCCTGGGTTCCCTTTTTACTGACCTGTTCCTCGGAGACTGTGTTGTTGGAGTCATACCCGCAAGCCACGGGGTAGGGGGCAGGGTAAATATCTGACCAGCCATCTTTGGTGCAATTCCTGCTGACATTACCTAGATGGGCAACAAAGGCAGACAATGAAGAGGGCCCCCCCACAGGGCTGCATGCCAACCAAGGCTTGGGATGAATCTGCGTCCCACCCGGTGCCCAATCTGTGCAGCCCGCCCAACCCTCCACTCTTTTATTCTCCATGGCTTTAAAAGCCAGATGTTTCTGGTCTAACCTGTGCCACTTGCCGTTTGGTAGCAACTGTTTTGTAAAGGCAGAAGAACCACCCAACAGCGCAGCACGTCCCTGCTTCATGCCACATAACCACCAGATGCTGCCTGAAGCCGGCCTCTCGCCCAGTGCTGCCAAGCCAACAGGGTTCCTTCGATTTGCATTGTAGGTATTAAAATAATATGCCCAACAGCTGCACAGTTGCTTGAGACACAGCAGTGTTTCTCAAACTTGGCAACTTGAAGAAGTGTGGACTTCAACTCCCAGAATTCCCCAGCCAGCATGTTTTAAGATGTGTGGACTTCAACTCCCAGAATTCCCCAGCCAGCTTAGTTTAAGACATGTGAACTTCAACTCCCAGAATTCCCCAGCCAGCTCAGTTTAAGACATGTGAACTTCAACTCCCAGAATTCCCCAGCCAGTCTGCTTCAAGACATGTGGACTTCATCTCCCAGAATTCCCCAGCCAGCATGCTTTCAGGTGTGTGAACTTCAACTCCCAGAATTCCCCAGCCAGCATGCTTTAAGACACATGAACGTCAACTTCCAGAATTCCCCAGCTAGCATGCTGGCTGGGGGATTCTGGGAGTTGAAGTCCACAAATCTTAAAGTTGCCAAGGTTGAGAAACACTGAACAGGGTAATTGCCTGCATTTGATAGCTTTATGGAACCCAGTGGTGCACATCTGGCTCATTTTTTCTACTGGCTCACTGCATGAGCAGAAACTCAAGCCTACGAACTGCCTCCCCATTTTGACAGCACCGCAGTGAAATGCTCGCCCACTCTGCCTTCCTTAAGGACTTGGAGGAGCTGAGCCACACCCCAAAATGCCCATCTAAGAAGCTCCCCTTCATTTTGCTTTCATTCTCGGGTTCTCGCCAAAGGGACCAACATCTCCTCTGTCCACAAACATCTGGAGGCCCTTCTACCCACCACAGCATTTTAACATTTCTTTTAAGGTTCCCTTCAGCTGATTTTTTTTTTACGCCTTGCTTTTTTAATCAGGAACCCAGAAAACCTCCAACCTCTTTATCAACCATAGGAAGCATCTGTGTGTGTGCGCGCGCACATGCACACATGCGTACACATACAGTGGGAAGCATGGGACGGGCTGCGCACCCTCCAATCAAGGTCACACAACTGGTAGGCAGAAAAGAGGGGGCTCTGAATATTTACCCCGAATCTTTTTTCATTTCAACCGTCCTGCTGTTCTTCATCTGCCCACTGTTCTTCCACATCCCCCCATAACTAACTTACTTTACAGTGCTGGGGGTAGAGCCCAAATCGTAGAAGGCATGAACGAGAAGAGACCTCTGAAGTCATCTAGTCCCACCCGTTGGTGAGTGCAGAAGTCCAGCCATCCGCGACAAAGAGCCACCCAGCCCCTCCTTGAAAATCTCCAGTAGGAGAGGGGAGTCTACCCCTATCCTTGCCAGACGTTCCACTGCTGGCCGTCAGGAAATTCCCCCCAACGTTCAACCTGAATGTCCTTCCTTGCCATCTCTACCCTCTGATTCTGGTCCTGCTCCTGTTTCTAACCCCCTTGAATGCGACGGCTTTTTAGGTAATTACCGGCCGCTATCCCATCCCCCTTGTCTTGCCCAGCTCTTCAATCTGTCTCTGGGTTCCAAATTTCTTATCACTCTTTTCCCCGGGACACTGTTAACGATTTAAAACAATATTTTTCTGACGGTAGCGACCACCATGGAAACCCCTACCTGACACTCCACAGCCCTAACAGGGGAAGGGCATCTTTTCCCAAGAACTTCTGAGGTCTTGTAATGAGTTAAAAAGAAAACGTGCAAAGATTGCAGAGCAAACATTTCCATAACACAGAGTTCCCAGGGAGAGAACATTACAGCAATGCATTTAGTTGGCCGATGACACAGCCTGGCACATATCTCACCTTTATTTCTGAAAAGGGGCACCCTGGAGGGCACTCGATTCCTTAATCTCAATTTGTTGGACTAGCACCCCTCTGCTCTTCCTGAAAGGTATGTTCCTTTGTCAAGAATGCATACATCGTACATGACACTACAATGCATATGTACGATGCATGACATTCTACATGCACCAGTCTATGGTGTCTGATTGATTCATTGATTAGGTCCAACCAAGTCGCTTTCAACTCCTAGTGACCACATAGATAGGTTTATAGTGTCTGATGCTACACCTGAATAAAAAAAATATCTATCCGCACTTCTCTCCCAAGATCTGAAACTCGTTTTACTTGGCCATGTTCTGCATTAAATGCTTTACTCAGCTACACACACACACACGCCAGAAAATGTGAGCAAAAGTCCCAAACGCATCACTTTCCCTTCCTCAAAGAGTCTGAATGCAAGGCGTCAGAATTGGAAACGGTAAAGGAAATGTTTATATTTGTCACTGCCTTTCTGGGATTCAGATGATTAATTCCGCGGAGGGGCGACGCATGCAGAGAACAAAATGATCCAGGGTGTGTGTTTGTGTTGGGGATTGAGAAATTTCCTGGTATGTCATTCAATAAAGAAACAGAGCTGTGGGGAGAGCAATCCATTTTGTAGTAAACTTATGAGGCCTAGAGGGGAGAACAAATTGTTGATTTGGTTTTGAACAAAAACCGCGACCTCCTAGTGCAACAGAAACACAACTGGAGATGGTAACTGCAAAGCCCTCTGGTGTGTTATACAAACATTGTATTTCGTAGACTGCAAAGTAACCTTTTTATTGGCCTAACAGCACTGTACTACTCAGAAATAAGTCCTGCTGTGGTCATGTAGGTAGTCCTCAACTTACAACCATTCATTTAACGACTGTTGAAAGTTACAATGGCACTGAAAAATGTGACTTACGACTGGTCCTCACAGTTATGACCGTTGCAGTGACCCCGTGGTCACATGATCAAAATTTAGGCGCTTGGCAACCGGCATTTATTTACGACTGTTGCAGCGTATCAGGGTCATGTGATCGCCATTTGCGACCTTCCCAGCCGGCTTCCAACAAGCAAAGTCAATGGGGGAAGCCGGATTCGCTTAACGTCTATGGCCAAAAAGGTTGTAAAATCAGGTGTGACTCACTTAATGACCACATCACTTAGCAATGGAATTTCTGGTCCCAATTGTGGTCATAAATCAAGGACTATCTGTATTGCAATAAGTACCTCTTCAATTTGTTCATTTCTATGGTTGCCTTCCCTTTTTCCTTTCTACTAAGGAATTTAAGAAAGTGTATGGTGCTCTCCGATGTGATAAGGATAAAAACAGACTCCCTCAAATAAAGCTCAGCTTACTCCATTCTCGTTATCATCACAAGGACCCTATAAGACAGCTCAGACAGAGAGACAGTGATCACTCAAAGATCACTTAGTACATTTGTGGATCATCTGAGGCTGTGATCCTCTGAGTTTTAGCTTGTAACGGAACATCTGGGCAACCCTGGGAACATGGAAGGGGGAGAAGGACTGTTAGAGAAAAGATTCTTTCCTGATAGAAGCGAATATGTGTAGCTCAGGCTTGAACTGTGGAGTCCTTGGGGTTCTCTGAACTTGGCTGTTTTCTTGCAGACGTTTCATTACCCAGCTAGGTAGCACCTTCAGTGCTAAAATGGGATAGGGTTTGCTCTCTGCTTATATACTGTGGCATGCCCTGCCAGCGTTGGGTGTGTGTGTGTGGGTTTTGTTTTGTTTTGTTTTATTTTATTTTTTCCCTCTGGTAGTTCCTTGGTTAAGGTATTGTTTACTGCTTGTATCTCTGGTGGTAATCTTGGTGTTCATCTCTGCTTATCTGGGTGATGCTTGCTGGTGAGGAGATGTTCTGGCCTTGTGTCTTCCTTTCTATTGTCTCTTTTGAACAGTGTGTAAATGCTGTTTATCTCTATGTGCCTGGTGATGGCTGCCTTGTCTGAATGCCAGGCTTCCAGGAATTCCCTCGCATTTTGGGATTTGGCTTGGTCTAAGAGGCTGACAGTTTCCCAGTTGAAACTATGGTTAAGTCTGTCTGTTAAGACAGTAGCCTTACACACAGTACAGTGGTACCTCGGTTCACGAACTTAATCCGTTCCATGACTCTGGTCGCGAACCGAATTGGTCGTGAACCGAATCAAATTTTCCCATAAGGTTCAATGTAAATACGGTTAATCCATTCTGAACCGTATGTATTTTTTTTAAAACCACAAAAATATGAAACTAAGTACAGTACAGTATAGTATGAAGAGAGAGAACACTAACCTTGCTTGAGGCGACTTCTGGCGTGGAGGACAGGAAGGTGGGTGGGGAGGCGGTTATTGCTTGGAGGGAGAGTCCCGCTCCCTACAGGAAGCCACAACCACATGTCACAGCAGGGAAAATGGCCGTGGGTCATGTTCGTCACCCGATGCGGAGTTCGTGAACGGAAGCAAAATTTTGCGAACGGTGCTGTTCGTGAACCGAATTGTTCATAGAAGCATTCGTGAACCGAGGTATTACTGTACAATCTTCCACTGACTCTGATTTGGGAGAAAACCTTTAGCACAACTTACCTTGAATCTTTGAAAAGTAGGTGAAATAGGACGGGCAGGACAACACTTTGATTTCACCAAAATTTGCCGCGGGCCAGCAAGTAATGTTATCCCACAGACTTCTACAACCTGTGGAAAGAGAGGAACACTTTAGTGAAAACCAGAAAGCCAGGGAACGTAGAGTATATTTACACCGGGGACATGGAACATGGTTGCAAAAATGGAGGGAGTTCTTTTTGCAAGACTGTGGAGAATCCATGTGTGAATCTGGAATGGGAAGGAGAGTGGTGAGCAAACTTCACTCAGGTTTACTTGACTTGACTTGGCTGGGCAATTAGGACCTCATTGACTTCATTGCTGAGGACCTCAAAAACACTGATCGTGATTCTAGTTTTGTTATCCTGAAGAACAAGTCCCCAGTTATACCTTATACCCCTTACTCCTTTGCCTGAAAATAAGTCTGCCCCACCTATTTCTAGGCATTCCTAAGGCTTGGCTCCCCCTGATGTCAACCCTGCTAGGTAGACCAGACCAGGAATAAACTACATTTATTGTGAATGACTATACTGTAATAAGAGAATCTTGCAAGTCCGATTGTGCTGGACCTTCTCCCCCTTCTTATACTCCAGTGAATGAAGGAGGCATCTACCTGGGCCTCTTCCAAATATTAATTTGCTTCCAGGACTTAAAAAATGTTTCAGCCCCTTTTGCCTAGATGACAGTTCCTGCATCTTTCCAGTAAGGTCATATTCCTTTCTCTCGATACTGAACTCTGGAGTCTTAAGCATTCCTTTTCAGAGAGTTCCTTCAGCTCAGTTTGAGTGACAGCCAGAACTTGGTTAATAAATAATAATGATGTTTTGGAGTACTTCTAGATGGTTGAGTACTGTCTGTTCTTTCCTACCAGTCCAGCTCTGGGTGCTTCCTGGAGAACTGATCCACACTGGCTGATTCTAGTGAAGAAAAGCTAAGGTTGGGAGGACAGAACACAGCTCTTCGATCAGCACTTGTCCTCTCCAGGTCACAGTCTCACTGAGCAGAAAAGAAAGAGCGGAACTGAAATTTCTCAGAAGCGTCTTTGCTAAACTGTATATTTTCCCCCTTCCCCATCTGTAAGCAAGCCTCTCTAGCTTCATATACATGCTGATGGGTTCTGAGCTGTCTGCAATGAACCAGAGAAAAGACCTTGGGGTGATAGTGGACAACTCCATGAGGAGGTCAACCTGGGGCACAAAGGTTGTGAAGAAAGCAAATCCCATGCGATGGATCCTTAGGAAGGAGACTGAGAGTAAAAATGCCAACAATGTAAGGCTGTTATAGAAATCTATGGCCAGCCTGTATCTGGAGTGCTGTGTGCAATTCTAATGTTCTACTTGAAAAAAGAATAACACAGACTGGGAAAAGAAGACAACGAAATAACTGGGGGAATCAAGTATCTTCTTTATCTTTTATTGATTTTTATTGCAATTTCTTTGATTGTTGTGAGCCACTGTTGAGAGTCAGATAGCACACAATGACGATTCCTCCTCCTCCTCCTCCTCCTCCTCCTCCTCCAAAAGAGGCTAGAGTGTTTGGGACTCTTTAGCTTGGAAATTGAGGCATATAAAGTCATGCATGGCCTTAAAAAAGTGGACTGGGAGAAACATTGCCCCCTTTCTTAAAGCAGCAGGACCAGGGGCCATTCAGAAAAGCTGAAAGGAAGGCGATTCAGAGAAATGAAAGCATGCTTTTCACACTGAGCATAGTCAACCTGTGGAATTCATTCCTGCCAGAGGTGATGATGGGCACCAGTTTGGATGGCTTTAAAAGGAGACTGGATAAATTCATAGAGGACAGGTCTATCAAGGAAGACCAGTCGCAAGGACTCAATAGGATGGGGCCACCATGCATTCAAATTCCAGTTGCAGAGGAACGATGACGGGAGAGAGAGACACATCTCCCTCTACTGCTTGCGGGTATCTCAGAGGCAACTGGTTGGCCACAGTGAGAAACAAATTGTGGACTAAGATGAGCCTTGGTCTGATCCACCCGTGTGTTTTTGTTTCTTCTACAGACTATTTTGTTTAATATTTACTTTTTCTTAAAAATCAGCCACCATTCTCATTTTGGAATTGGTAAATATCAATTTAAAAATTGAATTTGTTGGGTGTTTTGACCTTACTTCGCAGCCTGTCCCCCCGTACATCTGCCCATCCTTCAGACAGACTGGACCACAATGCCCAACCTCCTCAGCCAGCTGACCACGTATTTGCAAGAAAATGGGGGTGTTGTTCCAATACCTAGAGGGCTACAAGGTTGGCCGTTACGGGGAATGCAAATGACAGATAAGCTACCGGTATTTATTTATGTATTTATTGAAATTTATCACCGGCCCTGTTCTCAAGGCCGCAAGAGGTTTATATAAACCTGATAAAATGCAAAGAACGTAACAGTGGCAGCCTTCTGCTAGTTTTTGAGCCAACAGCTAGAACATCCTTCAGAAAAAAAGAAGGCATGTAAGGCATTCTTTCAGCTGTCCATCCCGAGGAAACTGCTGCTCTTGTTCCCCAAAACGTGGAATGAACTTTCCCCCTCCTCAGTTTCCTCACCAATAAATCTTCCAGGGAATTTCTCTAAGCTAATTTCCCTCAACGCTGAAAAATATCCTAGCTGGGTGGAATAGAATTATCGGGAAAAAACGCAAATGTATTTACCCGAAAGAACTGTTAGCAATCTTGCGGCCCAAGCGTTTCGCTCCTCTGCCAGATTGCTCCAGGATGCCTTAAAAAGACTTTGTTTTTTGGCAGCCTCCATCTCGTGATCTAGACATGATTTTGGAAAGTGCACCGTGGAAAAGTAGGTTAATCATCGCTCGTTAGGCAAAGCTGCTTAGGGTGAAGTTGGAAGAATCGTGCATTCTAAAAGAAGCAACGGTGTGAGTCAGGACCACAGAGTGCAAAGGGTGGAAAATGACCCCTGAAATGTGGGTGAAGAGATTCAAGTTCCCTCCAGCAACATCTTTCTTCCAAATACATCCATTTCAAGTCATAACCCTTGCAAGCATGGAAGCGAAGAAAAAATCTGTGGCGTGAAGGGCAGGGAATGACACGAACTGGATCACACAACATGCTTGCCCGGTTCAGATGAAGACCAAACAGCGTCACTGGCTAAATCTGGATTACAGTAAATTGTTTTTTTTGTGCCTTAGCCTATTTGGCCAGTTCGTGATTCAATCTGTTGAGCAAACCTTGAAAAATGGGCTACTTCTGTCACTGAGTGTGTTGTGTAAACACACCCTGGAGGTTTTTCATTTTTGTCCAGTGAAAAAATAGCCCAGAATAACTGATTGGGTGTGAGTCTACACTCAGAAACCATTGAAAGGTCTCCTAATATCTAAAGATCTTTTCTGAATGCTTGAAATAAGTTAACCATCAGTGCCTGGAGAGACTCATGAAATACCATCATCAGTATGAGATCCCCACCATGGGATACCGATCAGCAGTAGGAGATCCCCATAATGAGATCCCCACCATAAGATACTCATCATCAGTATGAGATCCCCATCATGAGATCCCCACATAAGATACTCATCATCAGTATGAGATCCTCACCGTGAGATCCCCACCATAAGACCCCCATCATCAGTATGAGATCCCCACCATGAGATCCCCATTAGTGCTTGGAAAAAGGAGGAAGTTCTCAAGTTCCTACCATGGCTGAATCTACACAGCTTGCAGATTTGAACATTCCCCATCCTTTTTTTCAAACAGGAGACAGTGTTGTTGACTCAATAAATCAAATAATGAACCGTAGCAGTTTCTCACAGCATATCCTCAACCCAAAAGCCACCCTCTGTTTGCAAAGTCTGCATATTATTATATACAGTATTCTTGCAGAAAAAGTTTCTGCATGGTTCCATTCAAGCTCTCGGATCCATTAGATCCATCATGTATTTCACCCAAAGCGATGGGCATGGAATAAATTCTCTTCTGGTGAGGAAGAAAAACATGTCGTTATTAAGTTCTTTGAAAGTAAGTTG
Organism: Python bivittatus; assembly: GCF_059951505.1. NCBI lineage: Eukaryota > Metazoa > Chordata > Lepidosauria > Squamata > Pythonidae > Python > Python bivittatus. The sequence goes on from NW_028277088.1 coordinate 3,429,384, forward strand.
GATTTTGGGGGTACTCTACAAGTAGCAGTGGAGAATTTCACATTTTTGTAAGTGTTGTGGATTGCAGTAGCTTAGCTCATCCTACAACCACAGAGGAGAGTTATTTTCTCCCTGCATTTCATCCAAGAGGAAATCTTCAGTCACTTACAGTCTCCACAAAGCCTTTGAGAGGGGCATTTTGCAAAGCACGACAGCTCCTCGCAATGTTAAAGCCACCCTCATCTCTGGAGGGCTGGAATGGTTGCATCACGAGCCATTCCTGGCTGCTTGCATGAGGGTGTACTCAGCAATACTTTTGCTGAGACAGCTAGCAAGCAGCGTGGTTGTACATGCGGGCACATACAGCTTGGCACACCTCTGGAAACAGCCATGCCGACCTTCTACGCCACACAACTGTTTCACGCTCTGAGAAGGCACGCTTCCCTTGCACTGACGCACGTTGCAAAGTATTCCTTCTCAATGTTTTACCCAGCCCTAATAAATCAGAAGCTGGCGGTCCTCAACTATCACCTCTGCATTTCTAATCCAGTCAGGAAGATTTCCGAGATGTTTTGCTTTTGGTGCCCGTTCAAATGAAATTGCTTTAGGAACTACGCAACCCTCCCTGTTCTAACTCTTGGGTTTGCTTGGCTCCCTTCCCGTTTTCTCTTGCCCCCCGCCCCCAGCACTTGCAACAGCTAGAAGAGGCCACCGTGCCATTGCAACTCTTCTGATGCTTCAAACTGGAAGTCCCTCGCAGTCTGCGTTGCCCCTCTGACCCTTGCCAATGCTGGAAGGGGGCACCGGAGCAGAAACCAGTCCCAACTTTTGCCAGCCACAAAGGAGATGGCGAGACGAAGCAAAGAGCCTCAACAACCTTGCTCAGGCCTTTATTCAAGCTTTCAAAAATCGTTTTCAACCTCCAGGGAGGGAGATCAGAAGGACACCAGCTACTAAAATGGTAAAGATCGAAAAATGTGCATGAGAGTCAGTAGTCAGATTCCAAGGATGTGGGCTACAGTAACCTAAAGCAGAGTTTCTCAACCTCAGCAACTTTAAGATGTGTGGATTTCAACTTCCAGAATTCCCCAGTCAGCATGCACTGACTTGAAGTCCCAGAATCCCCCAGCCAGCATCCTCTGACTTGAAGTCCCAGAATCCCCCAGCCAGCATCCTCTGACTTCAAGTCCCAGAATCCCCCAGCCAGCATCCTCTGACTTCAAGTCCCAGAATCCCCCAGCCAGCATCCTCTGACTTCGAGTCCCAGAATCCCCCAGCCAGCATGCACTGACTTGAAGTCCCAGAATCCCCCAGCCAGCATCCTCTGACTTCAAGTCCCAGAATCCCCCAGCCAGCATCCTCTGACTTCGAGTCCCAGAATCCCCCAGCCAGCATGCATTGACTTCGAGTCCCAGAATCCCCCAGCCAGCATCCTTTGACTTCAAGTCCCAGAATCCCCCAGCCAGCATGCATTGACTTCGAGTCCCAGAAACCCCCAGCCAGCATCCTCTGACTTCAAGTCCCAGAATCCCCCAGCCAGCATGCATTGACTTTGAGTCCCAGAATCCCCCAGCCAGCATCCTTTGACTTCGAGTCCCAGAATCCTCCACCCAGCATGCAGTGACTTCGAGTCCCAGAATCCCCCAGCCAACATGCAGTGACTTCGAGTCCCAGAATTCTCATGCTGGCTGGGGAATTCTGGGTGTTGAAATAAGTTGCTGAGGATGAGAAACACTGTCCTAAACCAATAAACCTATTTGACGTCCGAAAACATCTTAATTGCCTCCTTCCTCTTTTTAACAGCAAATTAACAACAACTGAATAGCTAGTACTTTTCTGCTATTTCATGCCATTGAAAATCAAGTGCCGGAATTCTTGTCTCACTTTTACTTAGTGGAAGGGCCGATTCTAATGAGAAGGATTGTGGGTAGGTAGGAGCCAGACATGCTGGCTGGGGAATTCTGGGAGTTGAAGTCCACACATCTTAAAGTTCCCAAGGTTGAGAAACACTGATTTAGAGGTACTCTTGGCTGGAGGAACTCTGCAGATACCTGAAGGCAAACGCTGAAGCTTTAGAGATCCTGCAGTGACCAGCAGGTTGGAGTAGATGACCTCTGGTCTCCCTTTCAACTCTGATGCTACGATTCCATGCGTCAACCTAATTTTCATGACCTGCACAAAAACTTGACGTGGAACCCTCGCATTCCTCTGGATTCTGTACATGCTTCCCCATTTTACGATATCACCCTTGCTCTAAAACTGCTTACAGCTAAAATATATTTCATGGCGAAAAGGATACACAAAAGCATTTTGTCAAAGTGGAAGCACGTCCAATTTCAATCTAAATATTTCCTTTGCGATGACATAGACAAAAAAATAGGACCAAACCGACAGAAGGCAAATGAAAATGGTCTGGAAACAGATTGTTCTATGCTTTTCCCTCTGGAGTTCTCCACCATCCATCAGAATGGGGTCCCAAAGAACGGCCTCACATCTAATTCTAATTTATAGAACACATCTGGCAACTTGTTAATTGGCTTCCTGTCCATTCATCCAAGAAGGTTCAGTTATAAGGCATGCAACAATATTCCCTCCACTTTTGGCTTTACAATGAAACCATTCTCAGCTCAACTGAGAATCCTTGATCAGGAGCACCATTTTGTAACACCTGCTCTTAAGAAGAGATTGGGGGATGTTTGCTTACACGAGGTAGACCGCCTCCAGCTGCAGTAACTCAGGGTTGGCTTTCGTAATAGACTTTTATTAATTAATGCAGCAACTCCATGGCTTCCAGAAAAGGCTGGAATGGAAAAAGGGGTCACGGCTGAACTCTTTAATCAAAGCTATCATCTTGTCTAGTATGGCATGTGATAACATGCTCTCTGATTTTACAGAATGGCTATTCCACTTCGTCATTCACTCAGTCACTCAGCAACTAACAATAAATGCAGGGATCTTGGATTACAGACGCTTAAAGCAAGGGAAGTTTTCCGAGGTGGTGGATTTTGAATCCCACCCCATTCTTTGGGTGGGGAGCCGAAAGACAGGAAATTTGAATAATTGGGGGAGAGGGGAGGAGAGAAAGGAGGAGCAGAAAAACCATAATACTGTATAATTCTCAGAAATCCCACTGTCTTCTACTGAGCTTACTTTCTGATAAATCTGCCAGGATTGCAGCTGAAGGACTTGAGCTGGAACCAAAGGCCAAGCTACATGTTACCTCCCATTCTATGATCCCTTTTGCCCATGGGGGTTTCCTTTAAGGGTGGAGCAGCTCTGATGCTGGGGCTGCTGAGAGCAGAACTCACAGGAATTTGCAGGTCTCTGCATGGGCACGGCAGGTAAAGGTTTCATTTTAGAAGAGCCATCATATCTGGCCTCAGTGTTGCTTTGGAGACAGTATGGAGCGATTGACGCCAAACACTTGAATTGGTAGAAAAGAAGGAAAAAAACAGACCAAGACATTTTCTCCTGTGCAGATGCCCTCCAGATATGTGAATTTCAACTCCCAGAAGTCTTAGCAATGGACATGTTGACTGTGGAATTCTGGGGTTGAAATCCTCTCATCTGGAGGGTGTCCTGGAACTCCCAGAATTCTCAGCCACAGCCATACTAACTGGGGAGCTGTGGGAGTTGAAGTCCATCTACTTCAAGGGCAGCTTGGTTGGCAAAAACTGTTTTATGTCATCTAATGCTTTTTTCCAGTCCGGAACCATTTAGAACAATGCGATAAAGTCAACCATTCATTTTGGCCCATTATTATTCAAACGGCAGAAATCTCAGAAAAGAGAGAAAATCAGCAGCAAAAGGAATATTTATTTTGAGTACAGTTATATTTCTCCTTGGATGACTTACAAGAACTGGGAACACCAACCAGTCTTACAGGGTGACTATTAACGGATGGAGAAATAGGATTGCCAAATCTTTGATAAAGGAGATAAAATATTTGCAAGTGTTGGTGGCCAAAGTGAGAGGAGTTCTTGCTAAAATCCTGCCCTGCTCTAAAATTGAACTTGCTTTTTTTTTTTTTTAGTGTATTATATCCTGTTTACAGACAGGGGACAACGCCACTTAGTTCACACTTGATTATAAACTGAGCTGATTCTGCATTTTGGAAACAATATATCCCTCAACATCCAATTACTCTTTGAACTATGTACAGCTCTGAATTTTGTGAATACAACCTCCCAAGAAAAGTGCATGATCTTTTTTTTGTTTTTTACAGAATTTGTGCACTTTGACAAAATTGCACGCCCAACTTTGGAAAAATTGTAAACGAAAAGTTGGGCACAAAAATACACCCAAGCATATGAACGTCCTAAAAAGATCTCCAAGGAGCCCAAAAACGAGATCAACCAAATTTACAGCGAAGAGAGAAACGGAGAGAAGATGAAATGGACAGCTTCAGAAAAATGAGAAATGGAGTAGAACCAGAAGGTTTCTCAACTATTCCCTCTGTTTACATTCCAGAGAGGTTGTTAGGACTCACCCTGCCAATATTTTATTTTTCTTCTTCCCCCCGCAGATCAAATAGTTTGTTTTCTAATATTGGACAAATACAACAGCTGCATTTTTGTTGCACGCTACTGAAAGTGCAAACTTGAAATCTTGAAATCTTTCTCCTGTTGGATTGTCAGTCGTGTTTATTTTTATGTGCCTGACCTGCTTTCGTTTGCTGCTAGAAACGGAAAGAGGGTGAGATTTTTCAGAAAAAAACCAAAAAACAGAACCTCACCTTCTGTGCACACAACCTGGGCTGCCCATTTCTATGGGTGAAATCTATTCCCTGTTGCTCCTATGCAAACAACGTTGAGCTCCTAAAGAAAGAGATCGGGTTAGCGCAATCTTGACCGTTTCTATGTGGAAGGGAGGCAGTGTGAACCTGGCTTAAAAAAATGTGCCAGCAAAATGTACAATGAAATCGCTCGGAAGCACACGTTTGCCCACGTGTCCCCACAAACGCAACTGATTCTTTTGGACCGGCTTTGCTGTCAGCCGCAGAAACGCTGAATAATTTAGGACAGGCGGGGCTGAGTCACTGGTTTCAAAAATCTGACGGGTCTTAAAATGAGGGCTTCACTGTTTTTAGCAGTATCATACATGATGGGGCATAAAGGTTTGTGAACCCTTTTGAAGGTTCAATATTTCTACATAAATACCACTTGAAAAGTGATCTGTTCTCCATACAAGTCCTAAAACTGGATAAAGAGAACCCAATGAAATATTTGAGCCAAAATCTGAACCACTGCACTGGGACACCTGGTGAAACATCTTCCAAAAACCTTGATCTTTACTTTGGTATTGATCTCCCTAAGTCTGGAGAACCCCAACTGAAAGTCTATTTCTCCAACTTCTGCAAGATCACCCCACAGGTATCTAAAGTATTGTCATTTCTCCCCTTAATCTCCCTCTTCTCCAGATTAAAACATCTCCAACCTTTGTGGACCCTCACGATCGCTCTTCCCTGGATGGACATCTGAACTTCTACTTGATGTTTGAGCATCCAGATGGCCCCCTCAGATGACATTCCTTAGTGGATAGGACTTGGGGCATGCCTCTTCTGCTAGCACTCCTTAGTGGATGGGACTTGGGGACTACCTCTTCTGCTGGCGCTCCTTAATAGATGGGACCCAGAGCT